>NC_046660.1:13962164-13986799 GCF_010883055.1 Belonocnema kinseyi
TGGTAATAAAGCCTTTTTCTCCGCATTTTCTCCGCGCAGAGTTAGTAAAGGATTGCGAGAAAACATTGACACGATCAGTTTTTCCAATTTGTCGGACACTTTGCCTGTCGAACCACGATATGGGAAGTCATCAACATTTTTGGTCACTTTATACCGCTTTACCCACTTGCTGACGAACGACGATGATTTTCCCATGTACTTTGCAGCTTGATTGTGAGACAATTTGGGAACAAAGGGTGGGAACAAAGGAACACAGCCTCGAAGCGCGAAGCGTATACGGAACTCATTTTTGTAACGTGGTAACAAGATGAGAATTGAAAGCAAACTGAATGTTAAATCAAAAAGCATGAAAGAGGGAGCTCTTCTTAATATTTTGACACCAAAATCATGTCGATACACCTTACCGACTGCGAGTAAAGCCACCCACGCTTTAACTTGGCAGACTGTATAAGTCTCTCGAGAACAAAGGTATCGTATAGTGCTTCTATCAACGAGCTCATGATCCTTAGGGATGCCATTAAGTTTCCCTCGCTACAAATAAACCTTGACGCATTTGTCTAACCCAAATTCCATTCCAATTTCCTTAGTATGTCGTTCGACAATCCCTAGAGCTGGATGTAGTTGCTCTTTTTTTTGGCATAGATCTTAAGATCATCCATGTAAAATACATGAGTGATCTTATACTTTCGATCTGCAGGTTTGCCGCACAAGTACCCGTCGGAATAGCGAAGTGCTAGAGATAGTGGCAATAATGTAAGGCAAAAAAGGAGTGGGCTCATAGTGTCGCCCTGAAAGACACCTGTCTGAAAGGTGTCCTTGTTAGTTCTCACACGATTTTTTACAGATTAGATAGTAAATCTGGTTTTCCAAAGCGGCATGAATCTCTCTATGCACCGAACTATTTGCGGATGAACCTTTAAGATTTCCAAAAGACAGATGATAAGTCTATGGGAGGTCGAGTCGAAAGCTTTCCCATAATCAATCCAGGCCATCAATAGGTCACGCTGGTAGAATTCTGAAACTTTGCAAACACGTCTATCGATGAGCAGGTTCTCTCGACATCCGGCTACGCCTTTCTTTGAGCCTCGTTGTTCATACATTTCTTGCCACACAGGTTCAATTGCCCAAACAACCTTTCATTTAGGATAGCTGCGAATATCTTATAAAGTGTGTTCAGACAAGTTATTGGCCTGTAATTCTTCAGGTCAGCTAAGTTGCCTATTTTCGGCAGGAGTATTGTGCGCCCTTTCACCAACCACTTCGCAATCGTCTGTCCAAAATACTTAGACCTCCTCTGGTTTGGGTGGGTGTTTGACAGTAACTGGAGGGTCTTGGAAGAGTCGAGATGGGTCAGAGAAAAACTGTTGATTTTCTCTGACCCACCTCTCCCTCCACTCTAGACTTCTCTTAGCGTGAGATAGTATCCGTATTCTCTCAACAATATGCTGCCTGATGGTCAGCAGCTTTGACTTCTTAAGTGTGTGATAACGGGCCCGGAGTTAGCGCGCGAACTTTCGAACCTTGGCGGTAAAATTCCTGCCAGATGTGATGTAGTCAATCACACATTGAATGCGGGACGCATACTGTCTTGCCCAGCCTATCTTTATGGCAAGTTGATGCATCCGCCTTTAGGTCTTATGATCAACCGTTAGTTTTGTTTGTGTGCATCGGCCAAAGCTCTCACTGCATTATACACACAATAATTGATAGCTTGAGAGAAACCTTGGTGTTGATGTTTCTCCAGTATATAAAGCATCGCTCTTCCTCTATTGGATGCCTGCCCGCGGTTAGTCTTATTGTCGCCTCTCTTCCTCTGTTGCCGGCTTGCTCTAGCTGTGGTAAAGTAGGCGTTCCGCTTACATAGCCCCTTTTTCAAAGTAGTTCAGCATGGTTTCGCAGACGTTGCTGCGAAAAGTGTGATAGCTCCGGGTGTTTCTCGCACTACAGAGCATGCAGCCGTGCATGCTCAAACTAAAAATAAAGAATGCATTTTTGGACAAAGTGACACAAGGTACAATAACATAGTTAATGTAAAATTGTTTTTTAAATTACATCTAAAAATTTACTTTTAAACTATGTTTCTCACGAGATACTTCAAGAGAATGTGTTCATTGAAACAGAAAGACCTTGAACAAAAGAGAATTCACAATCACTCAATTTCAGTTGTCGGTGGTTTGACTTTTAATGTTTAAAGTCCTATGCAAAAAATTGCAGGGATGCGACAGGAGCGCAAGTTCCAACAGGTGCGCGCCCTAGCGCAGCGCGCGATCGGAATAAGCCCAAGCGGCGGTCAGGGTTTTTAAATATTTAAATTGCTGCAAATAAGAATTGTATCATGCTTTGATACTTATTAGTAAGATTAACAAAACGGCTTTAAAATTTCTATAACTTAAAATCATATTTTTTAATAAGGAGTAATCAAGCACTTTGAATATTTTAACTTTCAACATAAAATTTTATTTTATTCAGAAGCTGGAATTTAAAAATAATTGCTATAAAATGTTCTAATTTATGAAGGTTTTAAAATTTTAATTTCGCAGTTTTGTAGTTTCAAATTCTAGTAAACGTATTAGAATGGGATTATCAGCTTTAACTCTCCAATATGGTTTTGTGATGGAACGTACGCCAGGTACGCAACAAAAAACGAGATTGGAGATTATAGACAGTAAAATCCAGATTAGAGAGTACAGCGTGGATGTACTATAACATCCTTTCCAAATTAAAAAAAATTGTATATAATGCATTGTTTCATTATTGCACATACCGACAATATCAAGCAAGAAAATTGCGGTTGTAAGAATGAGATTCCCGGTAAAAATCTTCATTATTGCTATCAACCGGTTTAATTCGTAAGCATAACGGTCAGATTGTTAACTAACTCTATGCTTTTTATAATGAATATCACTAAGTTATTTTTTTTTAGATTTAAGATTTATTTGCCTACGTTTCCTTTTTTCTTTTTTTTTATCGCTAAACAACGCTATGAGAGCTTTCGAATTTTGCGATCTGAAGTGGTGAATTGTGAAGGTCTCCACCACCTCACATTGCGTCATCGACTAGCGTCTGTCGTCACCTCCACCTTAGCGAGGCTTCTTCTGTCTTGTGACTTTCTGCGTATTCTTCTTCTGGCTTTCCCTCCCGGATTATCGTATCTGCTCTCTCCTTGGCCGTCTGAGATCCACGACAAGTCTATGGTGAGAATGGACCAAGGCGATTAGCAGCTTAATTACACAGCCACACAAAAAAAGTGTGTGGATCTGGTAACAAAACACACGTATTCCTATGGACTTTGGCGCGCTGAATTCAAATTCGATATCAAAAATCACCCATCACGTAATGGTTGAGCCATAACCTTAAAAAATGATGAAAAATCATGCACTGAGGCAAATAAATTTCAAAATAATGCCAGTGATGCAAATTTTCACTTCAAAAACATGTCGATATCTGTGAAGGATCAACCCTTGCCTGATATCAACTTATTTAACATAACTTTAATCAACAGAACCTGACCGCACCTAACCTAAATTAACAGAAATTTTTTGAACTACACGTAAAGCTCTGGAAGCATATTTTCCCTGTAGAAAATGTGTGCTACATCGAATATGTCAACTCAAGCCTAACCTAGAAATAAATCTAACCTATCCTAACCTAACAAAACCTGACCTAACCTAACGGATTACGCTGGGAACACTGTTCTTGCGTACTTTCATATTTTGACATTAATAACAGTAAATCTTTGGAGTTTCGTAACCGCTAGTTGCTAGCAATATTCGCCTGTGTCTGTAACTAGGGCACCTCCACGTGGTGACGGTGGGCAACGGATGCACATTGGCTGAGTTCCTGGGTAAACGGCGTTCATGCCGTCATGGCAGACACAGGTAAAAAGTGTATTACGATGCAGGTAAAACCCCCAGTATCGGCGTCTGGTCAGGGTGGGAAAGTGGGCTCTCCGACGTCGTCATCATGCAACCGTAGCTCTTCATCAATGGATCACTTGGTTGGTGTAGAGTCTCATGCTACAGGGAAAAAAACCGCGAGCACTTCTCAATCACATGCCTGCAAGAATAACTTAGATTCATTCTGTTACATTTGCAGTAAATATGAAGTGAGCAGTTTGCGAAAATCAATCGACGAGGAAGTGAAAAGTCTTTACGAAAAGTATTTCGACCGTAAATTTCTGCACCAAGAAACAAAATGGGTTCCTCACGTCATTTGCAATTCCAGCAGAATTAAGTTGTATCGTCTGAAAAATTCAAACAACGAAAAGTACCGCAAGTTCTCTACACCAACCACATGGAAAAAACCCGGTATTGCGAAGGACTGCTACTTTTGAATGAATTCCGTCAAAAGGTTTAACGCCAAAAATAAAAATAATATTTAGTACATTAATGTGTGCACAGTCACAAGAGCAATTGAAATCAATAAAAATGCACGCCAGACTGATTTAAGCGCTTTGGAAGATGATAGATTCGAAGTTGTAAGTCAACGTATACAACTTATACAACTTGTTATTATCTACCTTTTTGTACAAACTATTTGATATTATATCAAATATAAGTCGAGATATATTTATATAAAAATAATTTTGGTTTCTAGTTTATAATGAACATAACCTAAAAATTAATCCAATCGTTTTCCTCAGCTGCCATCTTTGTGAAAAAAAACAAGAAAATAAGACTTCTAAGATTCAAATCGACCGAAGCGTTGGCGAGCTATGGTGAGTGACATACGCACACGCACACGCGTACACGAACCCACTGACAGAGAGAGAGAGAGAAATATTTTCTAAAAATACTAAATTTCAACTCCCACACCCTCAAAACATGTGTCTATAATCTTTTTTCGGAATCCAAAAAATTTATTATCACAAGCTTCCTCTGTGAGGAAGCAATAAATCAAAATCGTTTTTAGATTATAAGTTAAATAAAGGTAAAGACCTCATAACAATACGAAAATTATCCTCTTTTTGTTTATAAACTTTTATAACCGGAAATCTTTTTCAGGGTCTTAAATATTTTTTAAATTATGTATAAATCGTTTTTACGAAAAGTCGATTTTTTTCTAAAAAAACAACTTTTAGTAAAAATTAGTGAAATTGATTTTTTTATGATGATAATTTTGGTTTGAGGCAAGCTTATAACACGTTTTTACGGTTAGTCGATACATTTAAATAAAGATTTTTCATGGAAGTAACATTTTGCTATAAAAATAACTCCAGCGGATCAAATGTGCAAGCTCAAAATTGTTATTTTCAAAAATTAATGAATTTTACTTTAAACAATGTAGAGAGATGTATTTGTACATTTTAACGCAAAACGAATTTTATATCAATATAACAAATAAAAAGTGAAATCATTCAATTATTTCGTGCTTGAAGTATATAATTATTATAATCTATGTTTGCAACGCACAGCTAACAAATTTATTTGGTCATGAACTAGGCTAAAACTTCGTTCTTTTTGTCTTTTCTTATTCCTTTTAATTTGAAAATTGCGCGAGACAAAATCAAGAGAATAATGTTTTTATCAACATATATTCGCATTTTAGAAAAGGTTTTGCAAAAAGAGATATTTAGTTGTGGAATAACTAATAATTATTTATAATAATACGGACCCCAAGTCAGCGCTATTGACGGGGACGTTCTAGGGAATGACTTTATAATTTCTACACTCCAAAGGCTGCGCGCAAATGTTAAAATGTATTTACCATTATTCACCTACAATATTTTTGCAGCACACAAGGAAAATCGCTGCACACTTTGTGTATAGTACAGTGGAATTAAGCCCACTTAAGGTGACGTATCCCCCAAAACTTTAATTCTAGTCCTGCGAACACAAAATACTATGGTTATGTGCAAAATTAAATTAAAATTTATATTTATATCCAACTTTGTCTTTAAAGTTATATTCACATTTTTATATTTTACTTGCGACGCGACGCTTCGAACGCTCGCTTGTGGGCTTTCAGCATAAAAATAAAATAAATACCTACCTTTGGTACTGCATCTTTTGAATCCTGATATCTAAGAACAAATTCTTTATGAGTATGCTAGTCGCCAGTCTTTACGAAGCCACTCAAAATCATCAAAAATTCAAAATAAAAATATTCTACAGCAAAACAAAAAATGCAAAAATTCTACAGCAAAACTTCACAAACGCAAAATTAAACAAAAAGGCTGAAACTCAAAGTTTCCTCAGGACACAGTATACCGGATCAAAATTGCGTTAGCAAACCTCGAAA
The DNA here is from genome assembly GCF_010883055.1 of Belonocnema kinseyi. NCBI lineage: Eukaryota > Metazoa > Arthropoda > Insecta > Hymenoptera > Cynipidae > Belonocnema > Belonocnema kinseyi. Next base: position 13,968,405 of record NC_046660.1, read on the forward strand.
ATCTGGTTAATGGTAGAGGAGGCGGTCGATGGTTGAAGGAATAGTAATCCTTGGATTTTAGTAAAATGTGAATAGTCAAACTTCAATATAACAAATAACATATGGTTTATTAACCCTTGATACAAATCATTATTTTCTGGTCACATATAATCCTACTTGTTCAAGCGACAATCCTACTCTACTTTACAAAATAGATTTTGGAAAAACGTATAGTTCCAAAACAGAAAATTTAAATAAAACTAACTCCTTGTTCTAAACTAGCTAATCTGCGATAGATTAGGCCCTTTCCGTTGGTGCTACTCGTCGACGCTTAATCAAACTCGCATTATTAAATTAAAAAGTACTGAAATAACCACTTATTATTCGTTTTTGATATTAGCCAACCTTTCAGTTGTGATCTCAAACATAGGGGCGCAACTTTACTCTTAGCCAAAGGGGTGTTCTGAAAGAGAATCAGTAAAAAGAAATAACTACAGCAATAAGCAAAACTCTATGGGGTGCTCATATGCTACATCAATAAACAGATAGATCGACAGAAACTCTAACGTCTGGTCATACTGCATAGGGGTAGTCATATTCGAAAATTTAAAATGGGATAATTCAAAAGAATCAACAAAATGAGGTAACTAAAAGTTTGATTAAGACTCTAAGGATCAGTTATATTGAATGTGGTTAGTCGTAATTAATAACACAAGAGTATTCACAATTTTAAAAAGGGGTTAAACAATTTACAAAGAAGGGTGACAGCAGGGTAGTCTTATTCTATAAAAAAAGCATTCTCAGGTTCTTAAAGGGGTAGTCATATCCCACAAAAGATAGTAAATTAGTTCAAGAAAAAAGGGGGTACTTATATTTACACAAAATAAAAGTATAGTCAAAGTAAGAAAAAGGAGGAGTCACCCTCACAAGTGGGGAAACCAAAGGCGTAGTCAATTTGAAAAAGGGGTCGTCATAATTAATTAAAAGTTGGTAGTCAAATTTCTCTTGCAAGTGTTAATCGATTTAACAAAAGGGGTCAAGCACAATTAAAGATAAAGGGAAATCATAATTTCATCAAAAGGAGTATGCAAATTTAAAGTTATGGTCCAAAAATAATGCATTAAAGATGGGTAACATCAAAGTCCGCAAATTAGTCGGTACCTAATATGTTAGGAAAAATCAGATAAAATAACAATAAACATAACTCGATAAATCAAAAATAGGCAAAATCGAACAACATAATATATAAACAATAAATAAGTAGAATCATCTGAAAAATCCCTCGAAACATAACCATCAATTGCATGGTCACAATCAGAAGGTTAATACTTTGGCTAATAATTAATTAATAATAATAATTAGCCTGATTGGAACAATAATAGTTCAGATAATTTGACTTTGCAATTGGGCTCAGTCAAGAAACCTCATCTCCACCACGTATTATGAAACTTTTTGCAAAAATTGGCTTTATATGAGCCAAATTAATAAGTAAAAATCGAATTTATCAAAATACATTCTACATAAGAAAAAGATTGACGCAACATGAAATGGCCGCGTGCCGAAATAATTAAACCAGACTGATCTAAGGAAGAATTGAGTCATACCGTAATTCCACAACAAAAGTAATCCTCCAAATTCGTCTTGGAAATATGCTCTCAAAACTCGTCTTGGAAAATTAACCCATAGAATTCTAAGGTCTCTTATTGGTTGCAATACTTGACGGTAGTGATCCTTCAGTTCCAGAAATTAAACCGCCAAAATTCTAATACACGATAAGGCAAATTTACGCCTCAAGAACACCAACGGAATATAAATCGACTCTTGGCGAGCTCTGGGCTCGTTGCTATTCTCAACTTCTCCTTCTCGTAGCTTTGGCGCTTATTATATTGGCGCCAATAGTTCTTTTCATTCTCCATATGTAACCATTTTTATCAACTAAATATAGCTTCATTGGTCAATAGTTATACTCCTTACTCTCTGTTAAGACATATTGGCTACAGCCTCAAGCCCCAATTCATCTTCACATGTGCAAAAGATCTCCTCTGGTACCAGCAGTCTTAATAGTAATAGTCCCGGCCTGGGCTAAAAGCTCTCACTAGTCTCGCTGCACCTATAAAAATAAAAACTTCTTAAAATAAGTATCATAGAGTTTGACGCCAGATGGAGAAGTTGAATTTGAAATTTTTGTAATAGTCTAGAATATTCCTCGAATCCAGTCAGCTTCTCAACAAAAGTCTTCTTGAGGGGCCACGTACTTTCTAAAGCAACGGCTGGTAGTCTATGTTTCAGCGGGTGAATTAGAATGGCCTGAAGCTCCACATTTTTCCCTAGCAGTGTATCTCTGGTTCTACAGTTCTATATTTATAGATCTTCTACGGTTCCGAGTGTCCAAGATGTTTCTTGAACTATCTTGCAGTCGTGGACCAGTCATTGGTTACATAACAAAAGAAAACAAAACAAAGCGAAATCAGTACTTGAATATATAATTTTCCTATAATTATAGTTGCTGAATCTTCAGAGGGAGAAATATTTTTCGATGTCGCAACAACATAAAATGTTATAAGATTCTATCTTTGGAGAATTTTTAACTATGCCTTTTTCTATGCGCTTTTATATTATATGCTCCACGCAGGTATAAATAACGCGTGAATTCAAGATCATATGCTTGACCGTATTCTTCCTTGATTTTTATAATCATGTCTTCACTCGTTATTTGACCCAAGTGCATCATTTCCATTTGCTCTCGTTCTACTATGTCTACTCTGTCGTTCGCATGCCTGCATGATCTAATGTGTGCTTCTTTGTATACTGGATCGTTCGATATTGATACGTGTCTGGCAGCAACTTCATCGCGCGCAATGACAGCGGGTAGATAACGTTTTATACCCAACTTCCGAGCTAAATCAAGAGACACAGTAACCCACTCGTCTTTATTTATGTCAAATACAAAGAAGGAAGAACTTAAATTGTTAAATAATGGGTACAGATCATGAATGTAAGTTCCCGCATCCGATCCAATTACGATATGATCCCTTTTTACGAGACTTATCACACGATAGAGGAGGGGTCTACCACCATACGTTTTGAATTTGCGAAACTGACCTTCAAACCAAAATGTTTTAACCGGAGGCATGATCCCGTTGTATCTAGGAAATAGATCCTCCAAATCTGTAGCTTCTGGACTTATTAATTCTGTAAGAAGAAGCAGCAACAGCTAAATGTTTATGTAATAGATATAATATTCATTATAACGATCAACTAGGGATATAATATTCTATATTCTATACTTTGAATTAGGACTTGAAATTTTCTTCAAGTTAGCTTAAATTTCACAGCCACACAAAAAAAAAGTGTGCGGATCTGGTAACAAGACACACGTATCCCTATGGGCTTTGGGGCGCTGAATTCAAATTCGGTATAAAAAATCACCCATCACGTCATGGTTGAGCCATAACCTCAAAAAATGACGAAAAATCATGCACTGAGGTAAATAAATTTTAAAATAATGCCAGTGATGCAAATTTTCACTTCAAAAAAATGTGGAAAACTGTGAAGGATCAACCCTTGCCTGATATCATCTTATTTAACAAAACTTTACCCAACAGAACCTGACCTCATCTAACCTGAATTAACAGAAATTTATTGAACTACACATAAAGCTCTGGAAGCATATTATTCCAGTAGCGCATGTGTGCTACATCGAATGGGTCAACTCGAGCCTAACCTAGAAATAAATCTAACCTAGCCTAACCTAACCTAACCTCACGTAACACAATTAAACTGATGTGTTGTCCCGTTGTGTTTGCTGTACCGTTTCATTCAGCTTCGGCTTAACCTGCATAGAGTTTTAACCTATCCTAACCTAACAAAACCGGACCTGTTTAAGAAGAGCATAGAGAAAAAAATTTTGAATAAAACTCTTATTCATTTGCATGTTTAAGTTACAGTTCTACATTTTAATTGATACAAACATTGTCAGTTTAATTGAAATGGGGTCAATTCTAATTGTATTTCTAAGTATCTTCAAATGAGTAGTGTGCGTATAAATTTTTTACCACCTGTAGAACAATGAAATAAATTTTATTGTGTTGCAACGGGAACACTTAAGTTAAGTTGTGTTGCTTTAAGCAAAATTTCGCTCGATTCTGTTAAGTAAGATTCATTTGTAGGTTAAGATCGAGTTAACCTATTAAATATAGCACACATTCAAGACTGAGAACCGTAGGCTGACATAGCTACACGTGTGGTTGAATTTCATTCGGCTAGGTTAGGTTAGGTCAGGTTTCGTAAGGTTAGGATAGGTTGAACCTCTATGTAGGCTAAGCCGAAGCTGAATGAAACGGTACTGCAAACACGACGGGACAACACGATGAGCTTAATTGTGTTAAGTGAAGTTAAGTTAGGTTAGGTAAGGTTAGATTTTTTTAGGTAAGGATAGGTTTGACCTCTTTGCAGGTTAAGCCCAAGCTGATTCAAACGGTACCGCGAACACAACGGGTCAACACAATCAGTTTAATTGTGTTTAATGAGGTTAGGTTAGTTTAGGTTAGGCTAGGTTAGATTTATTTCTAGGTTAGGGTCCGGTTGACCCATTCGATGTGGCACACATTTGCTACTGGGAAAATATGCTTCCAGAGCTTTACGTGTAGTTGAATAAATTTCTGTTAATTCAGGTTAGGTGAAGTCAGGTTCTGTTGCGTAAAGTTATGTTGAATAAGTTGATATCAGGCAAGGGTTGATCCTTAACTGTTGCCGAAATGTTTTCGAAGTAAAAATTTGCATCACTGGCATTATTTTGAAATTTATTTGCCTCAGTGCATGATTTTTCGTCATTTTTTGAGGTTATGGCTCAACCATGACATGATGGGTGATTTTTAAAACCGAATTTGAATTCAGCTCCCCAAAATCCATAGGAATACGTGTGTATTGTTACCAGATCCGCACACTTTTTTTGTGTGGCTGTGTAATTTTTGACAAGACAATAAATTTTTGCTTTATTCGTGAATAATAACAGAAGAAAATTGTTCTACACAAAATATCTATAAATTTGTTATTAATCATTTTTGGAAAGGACGACTAGAATTTCTTCTAATCGTAAAAAATAAGATAAAAAAATTTAATTTTTGGGAAAAGAACACATGAGACAGTTGTCGATCCGTTGTTGACAGTCGCGCGCAATAGGCGTGCTCAACCTCGCAAGCAAAGCAAGTCGCGAGCGCGATGAGAATGTGCAAGCAGCGGGCAGATTTTTGTAGATATATATACTCGCATCATTTTCATTGCGTTTCATTTTAATATGTTTCTGAGAAATATATATGACACACATGGCTTTTGCACTACGCATGGCTTGTCACCAATCCAAATGATACGTGGAGCACCTTAGGATCTATGTTATGAATAAAATGCAACAAAACTTAGCTGTAGAGATTGTCGGAAAATACACTCAGGGAATTGTAATGTAATTTGAGTCAGAAAAATGCGCCAAAGTTTATTTGAAACGATAAAAACGTAATGGCATGCCCGAAAAACCTGTGCTTGTCGTTGAAAAAAGCACGATAGGACATCTTTGCCCAGGAGCGACCTATAGAGGCGTCTCGTGCTACAGAGACGTATTAAGGTAGTGACATCCATAAAGGATACTCTCTGAAGCAGATACAAGCGTCTTATCAAAAGAAGTTGTTATTCCGAATTGTCGGCGAGAAGTAGTATTTGCAACGAACATTCTTGTCATCCCGGTAGCGCTATATGCATTTGGAGTGGTTCCATAGACGACGCAAAGAATCCCTCGATATTTATTTACGAAAGGTAATGCTTGTGAAAATAGACGTGCACCTTAAGTGCTCTGCCTTAGTCGCAAATAGACGAGAACGTCTTCTTAAATCGGTCATGATTCACGAAGATTGGGCAAAGAAGCGCTTCTGTAAAAAGCAGCAGTAGAGTCTACCGAAATACTCGACCTTGACTTCAATATTAAGTCGGGCACGTATAATTTTATTTTAGCATTTCAGAAGGGTGTCATTTCCACTTTAGCATACCGACGCTACATTCAGAGCAAGACATTTCCGATAATAGCTGCAAAGCATATCATGCACACCCCGAGCATCCAGGACACATACTATCCAGTTGTCCAACTTATTTTGGAATAAACTACATCCAAAAGCACAATGCGGCATTTAAAAGTGATTCCTCATAATATTTCGCGCTCTTGCGGCATTAAACCTAACTCTTAGCCACCAGACACTCCTAGAGATATAGATTTAATTTTCAAAATGATAAGTTCCTCATATACTGGTAAATAGCCTAAAAAGCATCCCAGCATGTTTACAAAATGCTAAAATACTTGTGGAGAAAATGTAGCCTGTAGTTACCTATCTCACGGTCATGAGAAGTGGTCACAGCTGGAACTCAGCAGTGATTTAGCCGGGAGCAAAAAATTTTTTTCAGATTATTACTGGCCACTTGTGAAATCCCGCGGTTGTCCTTATGCAAACTTTTAATTTCTAAATAAATGTGTTTTTTCGAGGCTTCGGTTTGGAAGATTGAGTGAGATAGTGACTAAACAACACACAGTGGGCAAAAAATGTACCCGTGGACAATTCAATTTATAACCTACACTGTGATTAATTTTAAAACAATTATTCAGTACTTCAACCATTGTAATAGACAAATGCACTTTATATCCTTTTTCCGATTGACAAATTTGATTTTTTTTAATCTAATAACCTTAAATAGTATTTAAATGGAGTGCTTTAGCTCTGAAAGATGTAAGCTCCCCATTTGGGAAAACTTATATCGCAAGTTTTCAAAATCATCTTGATTATAGGTGATATTCTGATATTATTTTCTGATCCTCTTTTTAGGTCTTTATTTTTGCGCTTCCTGAACCTCTTCAGATAATTCGTCAATCGGTATTTCTTACTGGCACCCGGGGCGAGACTTAGTAGTCGAAAATGTACTTTTTGTGTTTACGACTAAGGTTTACAACATGTTTTGAAGACAAGTCGGTGTGGACTTGTCTTCAAACGAGAAGCTAAAGTCTTGTCAAGTAATCAGAATTATTTCTTAGGAATGTTATGTTACCAATTCAGGTTTCTAATTCTTTTGTTACAAATTACGAAAGTTTTCCTTTGTAAATTTTATTTTCAATTATGTACCCACCTCTACTTTGTTAATTGTCTCACATTGTTCTCCAGATGAGATACTGAATCTGGTTCTTTAAAGCGGCATCAACCTCTCTATGCACCTCACGATGTGAGGATGAACGCGGATGAACTTTTAAGCATTAGAACAGACGGATGAAAAGCTAATGGAAATTTAAATCGAAAACTTTCTGTTAATCAATAAAATCCATGGACAGGTAGCGCTGGTAGGATGTTGCGTCTTTGTAGACACATCTATCATTGAGCAGGTTCAGCTGATATCCTGCGACGCCTTTCTTAGGATCACGTTGTTCCTTTACCTCTTGCTACGCAGGCCCAGTTTTCCGAACAATCCTATAATTTAGGATAGCTGTGATGATCTCATACAGTGTGTTCAGATATGTACTCGGCCTGTAATTCTTAGGGTCAACTAAGTTACCCATCTTTGCAGGAGCACTGGTAGCCTTTAACAAAATTTCTGTCAGAAGGTCCTGATACCATCTGGTCCTGGAAACCAGATTTCACCTCCTTGATAATAATGGGTGGTCGTTCTTTCTCAGGAGTAATGCGAGCACTGCATAGGCACTTGAAGTTATTTATGTTCTCCGAATCTTTTTTCAGCAGACGCTGGAATTTTTCAACTTTTTACAAAATCCTTCGACCTACTTTAATGGAAAAGTATGTCAATGGATGAACTTGGAAAAGTCAAGATGGGTCAGAGAAAAGACATTCATTTTCTCTGAATCACCTCTCTCTCAGCTCTAAACTTTTCCTAGAATCAGATAGTACCCTTATTTTGTCGACAATATGCTGTGTGATGGCCGATAGCTTTGAGTTGTTAAGTGTGTGATAACGAATTCGCCGTTTATGCGCGGACTGTCGAATTTTGGCAGTAATATTCTGTCAGATATTATGTAGTTAATCATACACTGCACGCGGGGCGCCTAACATTTTGCCCAGTCAATATTTGTTTTACGGTTTGAACTAGCAAAAACTCTCGCTGCATTATTGATTGAAGCTTCGTGCATTGTTTCACCTTGAAACTATGAGAAATGCAAATAAAAACGATAATTGGCTCAATATTTGGTCATTCGAAACTATTTCCGCGCATCTTTTTTGGATTTTTAGGGGCGTTCCAGCCTAGGCAGCGAAGGTTCAACCTAGGTGACAAAATTTTTTTTCAAACTCCATTAACTTTTATTCTTTTTGTTGCATTAATTTAAATTGCATTAAAAAAGTTTTGTAATAGTGAGATATTTCTAACGATGCGCTACAATTGTCCAAACTCTTTCTTAAACGGAAGTTGAGGGGAAAGGTAGAAAAAAGGTCCGACCTAGGCAACTTTCCCCTACTAAAAAAATATATATTTGTTAGAAAATTGTAATTTTGTTAAAATTGTTTTTCACTTAAAATCAAATACCTACTAGCGCGATTGATAATGCTACTTCAATAGACAAAGTTAAATTTTTTTAAATTATAATGAATAGTTTTCTATTAGTAAGATTTCATTTCAAATTTCCTTTGCTGTTAAAATAGTCTCGCAACTGTATAACTTGTGACTCATACCGTCTGCGTTTGCCGAGATGAGAAAATTCTTCATAATTAATCTGAGTCTCTTAGTGAAGGTAGTGTTTAGGCATATCTTAACTATCGTTTGTTGAATACCCATAGATTCAAGAATACCCAGATATTTGTATGATTCGCCTGCAGCTATTGCCTCGATGTCATTTTGGAACTCGTTCTCTAACTCTGCGGTCACTAATTCCCCTCTGATTAAATGCACTGTTCTACATTTATTTATCCCAAACTCCATGTGGATATCATTGGAAAACTGCTTCATCGCATTGCTTAGAAAGTCAATAATGCGTGGCAAGATTTCGTAAATATTTATGCGGGACGGAAAAAAAGCTTGCTTGTAGTCAATGTATGCTATGTGTAAGTTCCTTTGATGCTTACGAGCTTGAGTCATCGCAGCAGCGTCTATAGTGACTAGATCCTTACAGCTTCGCGAGTTTTAACAACATCTTTTTCTTCTTCTATAAGAATGTCATTCTCATCCCAATGAGAATATACCTTATATGCAATGATAACTGTAAGACATTTATAAATTGTTGGAAGGCAGGCTATCGTTTGGAACTCAGATTGATTTTGAGCGTCTGATTTTTTTGGTAACATCTACGTTGTACCCTGGAGCATAAAGTCTGGCATCCGTTCTGGGCGTTCAATGATCTTCTGAAAACACATTGCCAACGCAAGATGCACACTCGTTAGGTACTTGTACCAGAAGTTGTGCACTATGTCAGGACCTGGAACTTTCCAATTACTTGCCCTTTTCAAGACCGCTGAAACATCTAAAGCTGTGATGTTTGTCATTTGCATTTCAGAGCTATTGATTGCCCTTCCAATATTGTTGGTGTTAATATCTCAATGTGCCGAGAGTGGATGATTTTAGTAACATGGTTTATCAGCTTTCTGGTTCTATTTCCTTTTTTATATTACGTTAATTGACTCAATTTGCACCTTACTTTGCTGACATCCTTATCCAACCTAATCTTCCATGGTGTACTACGTTCAAATACGTAGGTAAAACGTTTCTGTCGAGGTGTGCTATTAGTGCACGCAGATCATTTGCGATGTTCAATTTAAACAGAGAATGCCTTAGTGTTGGTTCTAGATATCTGAATTCTAGTAAAGCATGACCAAAATTCCTTTCAAGGTGTTGTAGTTTTTCTGGGATTTCCCTATTCACATCATCGTTATTAATATACGGATGTGGTTCTTATGGACCCGGTGCATGATTTTCATTATCTCTAGCAGTTCATCAATAGGAAGCTGTTGTTCCACTTTCATTTTGCTAAAAGCTATTTCAACGCCCAAAAGCATTCTTTTTACAGATATTGAGCGTTTTTGATCTGCCAAATTCTGCTCATTTATTTTTATGATTAGCCTTGGGTATGTGAGTAAGAAGTCTATGATGTTCTCTCATAAGACACTACCCTAGATCCCCATGATAAAAGAGTTTTCTGCTTGTAGCAACAGACCTCCATTCGAAAAACGTAGAGGTGATTCCCATCAGTGATGCCAATACCATAAGGATCATTGACCTTACATAAGCTGAAGTTTTCAACCGTTTCAGATATCCTCGAGAAATCCTCAAAGAAGCAATGGGAAAGCGTCTACGCTCGATGGTGTGCTGATTCTTTGACTACACTAATCTATCACCCACAGGCCATCTCGGCGGAACAACGTAATCAAGGATTGAGAAAAAGGAATTCGCTTAAGGCTACACTTGAAGGCCATTGCGGCACCCGTGTTGACAGGTTCGCCGCGAGGAGCTTACCCGTCCCCTCGCTTTTCTTCTTTAAACTTTCTCCGAGGATTATAATAAAACACAATTTCATTTTCCCCTCATATTCCTGACCCTTTCCAGTTCTAGGTACACCTGTATCTTTGGATATAGCAATTGAAGAAGCACCAAGTCTAACGTAGGAACACTTCGTGGTTTATTTATTTTTCTGGTATATTTTTCATTTTGTTTCAGCATACGAAGCGCGCAAACACACATACACATACCCAGGCCTATCACCTTCCGTCAGGGGCGTGTTTGTTGCGCAAAGGTGACTTCTTGGGTGCTAATTGTAAGTGCATAAGGCTACACCCACACAGGAATCATCACTCTCCATCGGCGACCTATTAGTTGCCGCAAGTTGACCCTATGGTGCCAATTGGAGGTATATTTCCTACAAATACACCTAAATGGTCACTTCTAGTCGAGGACCTATTGTTTTCCGTGAGGTGACCCTTAGCGTGTCAATTGAAGTTTCATGCACCGACACTCACACAACAATCCTCAGCTCTCGTCGGGAACCTATTGTTTACCACCAGGTGACCCTGAGGGTGCTTATTGGAGGTGCATGCACCTACACTCACACAATAATTATCACCTCTTGCCAGAGACCTATTAATTGCCTAAAGGTGACGCTTAGGGTGCCGACTGGAAGTACATGCACCTACACTTACACGGCAATCATCACCTCTCATCGGGGACCTATTGGTTGCCGTAAACGTGACTCTTAGAGTAGCGATTGCAAGTGTATGCTCCCAAATCCACAATCGATACCCATAGAACTAACTCGGGGAGCCATTGGTTGCCGCTCAGGCGACCTTTGGGTTGCCGACTAATGGGCAAAGTATTGTTTCTCTCTCTCTCTCTCTCTTTCTCTCCAAGCTTCTCGTTGTAATCATTTTCAGGTCTTCACGCCGTCCAAATGGATCCCCATGGAAGAGATAACGCCAAAGCCAGGTAGAGAAAATAGGTTCAATAAATGAAGTTGTCTAAGACAAAAATCGCAGGATTTTCTCGGTCCCTGGGTAGAAACCTCAGCGGACGACGAGCTATCCAACCATCATTTTAAAGCCCGACGTCTACAAAATGGGCTTCGAACCCCTGCCCTTTGAATCCGATAACGTGCAGTTCTATGAATCAGAATTCCAGTCCGAGAGCACAGACAACTAGGCAACGGCGAACCTGTGGGTCCTTCCTTGTTGGTTGAATATCGTCCAGAACGAGAAGAAGAATATGATAGCGAACACCCTAGAATATCTGAGAACCTACGACGTGATGTTCATTTGGAGGGAAATTGGGCAGAATTGGACTTGAAGAGGAGGAGGATGTAAGTAAGGTGAGACTTCCTTGTGTGGCGGTGTTTACCAATTCGCACGAACCTACTGGTTCTTCTTAGCACCTCCAGAATATCGGCACTTTTCAGGGAAAATGTAGCCTTTAAACGGAAGATAAGAGACTTAAGTTCTAACATTATGCCAACCGGAAAAATACATGTTGCCTGATTATTTCTAAAATACATGTTGCGTCCCAGAAGGATTCTGTAATTTTGAATGCAGAACGCTGCCTGATTTGAAATGGATTTCGTTACCTAATATAATTTAAATAATTTTTTTGAATACAGTTTTTAGAAAATATAAATGTTTCCGCTACTTACAAATTTTTATTTCATTTAAATATGACTAAATATATCTATATGTAGTAACTGAAATAGCAAACAGAATAAAAATATTTTCTCGCCAAGACTTACAAAAATATAATTAACTATTTCAGAATGGCTAACAAAAGCCGATGGAGATTCTTTTAATGAGGCCTACTGTAAGTTATGCCGAAAAAATTTGCGGGCTCACTCTACAGATTTAGTGAAGCACTTGAAATGTTAAGCTCATAAGGAACGGCGGGCAAAAGTTATTACTAAGGAGAAGATCACCGAACATCACGAGGTTGCTTTAGGCGAAGCCTATAAGCATCAAGACATGCATATTGCTGCATACATAGCATGTCATTCAGTGCAGCGGTACGAAAAACCGAAATAAAAAAACGCGGGCTGAAGTATATAAAACGTTTATGTATAGAACTTACAAAGCGCGTACCTCAATATTGACCATTCAATATTTGACACCTCAATATTTGACCATTTTAAGAAGAGTGTCTAGTCGAGTTGCAACTAAGTAGGGTACTATGAAAGTTTTGCAATACGCAAAACATATTGGAAGAAGAGAGATGATCCTTGCATCATTAGAAAGAGCGTCAAAAATTAGGTAGTGGGGGAAAACCTGTTGACTCAGGTCTCAGTATAGTTTAAGCACGCAGCCCAAAACGATTGAGAAATGGCGTCGTGGACAAAGGAAGAATATCGTGCAATAATTCGATAAAACTTTTCTCGTGGTTTAAGTGTGGACCAAAGTTTTGAGGAAATGTCTCCAGTATTGTGTAAGGATTGTCCGCATCGTACAACATTTTTCCGATTGTACAAACAGTTCGAAAGGGTAAATTTCGGTAGATAGAGCAAATGTAACACATTAGTGCACCAGCAGTCCATCGAATTGTTCATGAACATTTACATGTTAGGAAGGCTTGTACTCTATGGGTACCACATGCTTTGACCCAGGAGCTAATCGCAGCGAAAGTAAATTGGTGCCAAAAAATGCTAGAAAAACCTAAATCGATATCTTCTTAGGATGTAAATAGTATTATAATAGGCGACGAAATCTGGCTATATTATTACGACGTTCGAACAAAATCACAAAACAAGATCTGGCTGTTTGAGCATGAAGATGCTCCATTGCAGTTGCGGAAGTCTCGATCTGCAAACAAAAGAATAATTGCAGTATCAGTCCAAATCTTACTCCCTGTGACTATAATTTGTTTCCGGAAGCACAAAAAACCTCTAAAAGGGCGTCGATTTACTAACGAAACTGACCTTTTTGACGGCGTGGGATCAAGCGTGTGCAGATTTTCCAGAAGAAAAGTGCCAGGGTTGGTTCTATGACTGGTTTCGACGTATGGAAAAGTGTGTTCACTGCGGTGCAAAGTACTTCGAAAAACTATAAAAGGTTCGTCTGTATTGCAAAACTTTCATAGCACCCTATGTATATGTACCGTACCCAAAATAATCCAGTAGTGAATAAATTTCAGATTCAGTAGTCCGCGATCATCGTGGCTACGTGAGATGTAGATTCCCGAAAAAGAAGACCTAAGGTGCATAATTTTGTTTATACTCATGATCATTCGTATGCCGAAATCAAGAGCTCCAAGCATACCCTTTGTCCATAGAACCACTCCAAATTAATAAAGTGTTCTGATGTTTAAATAACAATCTTATTATAAACTATTGTTATTCAAGTTGATATTATCACATATTTTTCATAAATTTAACAACTCAAAATATATGTATGCTCGTGCGCAGCATCTGAAGCAGCTGGTGCCCCGGATTTACACATGAATACCGGTGGAAAACTTTAATTATCAGATCACATGACATCAATGTAAACTTAAAACCAGTACGTAATATTGAACATACTTTTTAAACATAACCCTATTTTTTAATGATTAAAGGCCGTTGATTATTAGGGCATACCCAGAACCTCTTAACTCCAGTCTTTGTTACTATGGCCTTGGCGTTCACACATTCAAACTTGGAATGTCGTTTCCTTCGTGGCCCAAACTCTTTTTAGCGCCGTACTGATTTTCGGTATTATTTCCATTTCTGTTTTCCTCCGCTGCAGGCGCCCGCAATATATATGTACTGCACCGCCTCGTATACCTGCTTGACACCTCCGTCCGATTTTTGTAAATATGTACTGTGCCACGAGCCGTGCCAAGTTGAAAAGTGCTTCTGTATTTACTTTGATCGTCACAGTATTGGACCGCTGACTACGGACGTCAGTAGTAGAATAGGGAATAGAAAGTGGGGAGAAAGCAAGAAAGTCGACCTATCCTTTTCTAAGGATGGCGATTTGTGATTGGTCAGTTGATCCTTTTCTAATGAAAACAGATGGAAGATGAGTCGAATGAAACGCTGTCTTCAGAAAAGGACACATCGAATATCTCGATTTGCCCACTTTTTATATTCTTTATTCCACTTTCTACGACTGTAGCCAGCAATCCAGTACTATACATATGTCGATGCTTCATTCAATGATATTAACTTTTTATATGAACTGTCCACTCAGTTTTTTCTTTTAGATCTGGAAAACTAATTTCCCTTGACTTTGGGCAAACTTAATATCACAGAAATTCTTTTTTTAAGATTTCGATCAAATTGCTTCAAATTCTTCAGAAATCCGAGCTTTTGCAAAGTTTCTGCGGATTTAAAAAAAAGTCTGCCCCAAAGAGTGAGCTACTAAACTGTAATATGTTTATATGTACATACAAACATATTATTTATATAGAATATTATTATTAATTATTTATTGAGAATTCAGAGTTAATAAAACTAATAATTACTAATAATTATCAATCAATAAATAAAATGAATAAAGAAATAAAATCTTGTGACAATACAGTTACGTTTATCCTGATGTCAATGTCTATTATCAAGCTCATAAATCGGGTTCTATTAAAACTGTACGTCTCGTAGGATTAAATTCATATCTCGGGGGTTCACAGAAGTGTCCGTGTCCATTATAGAGGTGTCTGTTAGCTACGTTCTAAATACGACTTCGTGTCTATTCCAATCTTCTAAGACTATTCCTGCACAACCCCTAGAGCTAGGTGTAGTTGCTCTTCACTTAAGGCAAAGGTTTTAAGAACATCCATTAAAAATACATTATTGATATAATGCTTTAGATTTCCAGGATAGCGGTGTCGCACTGAAAGAAAACTTTTTGCATGGTAACCTAAAGGGGCAGCAATCTCTATACGCACCTAACGATGTGCGGATGAACATTCAAGCTTTTCCACATGCGGATAATCAGTCTATGAAAGGTTTAATCGAAAGCTTTCCTTTACTAATTCCAGGCCATCGATAGGTTGCGCTAGTGAAATTTTGCGTCATTGTAAACACAACTAGATCTTATGCAGTGTGTTTAGACAAGTGCTGTGCGGTTTTCAGACAACCACTACGTAATAGGCTTTTGCGACTTTAGATATGAAATGAAAATGCGGTCTAGATGCTGGTAAGTTGAAGGTAACTGATTTCAGCAGAAGTACTTGATACCATCTAGGCCTGGAGAGGAATAGTTCATCGTGCCTATTAATACATTTCTCATCTCCTCGGTAGCGATAGGTGGGCATTCTTCCTTAGGTTTTATGAGGGCAATGCACAACAATTTGATGCTCTTTCTGTTTTGCGAGCCTTCTTTCAGTGAATGATGAACGCGATAGACTTATCTTCGAAATAATGTGACCTCCACGATTTAGGCGGATGATTAACAGTAACTGGAGGGTTTTCACAGGTTCGACATAGGTCAGAGAAAAACCTTTGGTTTTCCCTAAACTATCTCTTTCTCTCTCCCTTTTTCTCTCTGCTGTAAACTTCTTCTTGCGTTAGGTAGTAGATATTTTTTGCCAACTATATGCTGCTTAATGGTCAGCAGCTTTGACTTGATTAGTGTGTGATGACGTATCCGCATTTCGCGCGCGAACCGTTTAACCTTGGATTTGAAACTCCTGACAGATGTTATGTAATAAATCGTACACTGAGTCAGTCGGTTTTGTTTTGCAGTTTGCATATTTGCTAGTTTAGCCAGATCCGTGGGCTTGAGAAAAACCTGAATTTTGATGTTTTTCCGGGTCCTGAAGCAAAGCTCTCCCTCTATTGGATGCCTGCTTGCACTTGGTTTTCGTGTGGTCTCTCTTTTTCTGTTGCCGCCTTGTTCTATAAGCGGTTGAGTAGACGTCTCACTTATATAGCCCCTTTTCTGGAGTTCCTTGCAACGGTTTCGCAGTCATAGCATTGCTGTTTCAACGAAAAGTTATGAAAAAGGGTTCGTCCGTACTTGTAGAGTTCCGCATGCAAGGATGAGGCTGCATACTCTGAGAGATCGTCCAGTATCCCAGATTTATCGTTTCACACACCTCACCCAGATGGCATTAATCTTTTAACATACTTTTTATGCCTCCTCTTAGGGTTAATTCCTTCGGGACTATTCCTGAATAATTGTTCGAGACTGCTTACAATTATTCTAACCATTTGCAGCAGAAAACCTTTCATACAGAGACCATCTATCTGCAACCCGAGTACGCGCTAGGAGGCTTTGTCGTTGGCCCGAAAATCTTATTCCGAAGGAATCGAAACCAAACATATATAAATATATAACATAATATTTTTCTTTATAATTTTGGAATTTTTGTAGAATAAATAGAACTTTTATTTACGAGGTAGTAATTTGTTAAGTTTGCGTGTTACCGTATTAATTCTTTTGTAAATAAAATTATCACCCACAACTCTACAGATTCTGAAACAATTAAATTCAAAAACAATCTTGTATGAGAATATGTCTAGCGTTTAATAGAAGAAACGCATGTAGGTAATTATAATTTCTTCAATTGAACTTTTTGAACTGTTTTAAATATAAACAATATATATCAAAGTATTAGTCGAGTAGGTACATAATCATATAAAAAATTTGCAAGGCTTCTTCTGGCAATGTATATAATGGTTAATGAAATTGGTTTTCTTCTTTAGTGTTAAAGCGCGTGAAGCAGAATAGAGATTTTGCAACTGTAAACAGTTTTGTTTATCGCTACTGAATGTTGGTAGTAGTCCATTCAAAGAAGTGATAATATTTGCTCTAGATTTCAAATGATCGTATGGATAGAAAAATTACGAGAATAAGAAATTATTTTTCCTATAGAAATCGACAACTTCCAAGCAAATAGTTTTTCATGAAAAATAATAATTTTATAGGAAATCAAGAGAAATGCTTCTTCCTGTTTTTCAGGCAATTTTATCGGAACTCCGGAAAGCACTTTTTTCATTGAAAGTCGAAAAATACGTCCAATTAAGAATAAAAGAATTAATCTTGTTTTTAGACACTTGCATAATTAATATTATGTTAACTTGAGAAACATAAATTAATGATATTAAAATTACAGAGAATTGAACGTCAGCACAGTGTAATTGTGTAGGACTAGGTAAACTTAACAAGAATTCTCAAGAAATTCCCATTTTTGTTTTTAAAATGTTTTAACAAATAAGTAGTTAAGGGTTGACTTTGGTCCTCTGGTTAAGGTAGCTTTATTATACTATTATACATATTATAGTTTTTGATTTAAACATAATTTCTCTAAATTTGGTGTGAAAATATGAAGAAATAAGACGGTGACAGAGTTTTTTCAAAAAAGTCTTTTTCAAAATATGGTGTGCGGTGCCACTTGTAACTCATTGTAGAATTTGATATAGTCTTATAGTATGATATAGCTTCTGTTTTCCAAACATAAACTTGAGTTGGGAAAACCTTCCGGGCTAAGTCGTTTTTAATTTTATTTTGACGACCTCGCTGAACTTTGTGAGTCAGGGGATTTACAAGGAGAAAGAGTGAGTAGTAAATTAACACTTGGCGACAGCTGCGTGGGAAGGTTTTCCCGGGCCGGAAGGCACTAGCAACCCTGCTGTTATCTCTCTCTTTCGACCATACTCTCTCTCTCTCTCTCTCTATGTCTGTCCTTTCTCCCCACGGAGTCGGCTAGCGGCGGCCAACTCCGTATTCGTAACAAAATTGAATTTTAATATTACGGGCGATTTATTAATTCGGAAAAAGTCGGTCGATTTCTTTAATAAACGCGCGCGCATAGATTTAATTTTAATTATTTGTACTTTCCTGTGAATAGTAATTTTTTCACCCGAGGTGATAACCCCAGCTACAAAAATGTATCTTTAAAAGGTTGGTTGCTTCCGAAATTCTGTCTAAAATAAGCCCAGGGTGAAGCCTATTTATCTAGTTTTCAAGTAGATACTGCAAAAACAGTGAAAATTTATGATTATATGT
>NC_046660.1:13986899-13998205 GCF_010883055.1 Belonocnema kinseyi
GGTGGTCCCGAAGGAATTAACCCCCAAGCGGAGGTGTGAAAACCGTGCCGAAAGCAGAATGGCACCTAGGTGAGGTGTCCAGAACGGTGACTCTGGGATACCAGGCGATCTCTCAGAGTAAGCAGCCTTATCCTTGCATGCGGGGCTCTACAAGGATGGACGAACGCCTTTCCCTAGCTTCTCGTGGGAACAACAATGACAACACCAAACATAGTTGTAGTAAGTGCGGTTCAAAACAACAGAACGCGCAGGGCTCCCGACAATGCGTCGGCCAACAGTGCCGACCAATCTAGAGCTGGGGGAGCTAATGAAAATGGATTCAATGCGATTAATCGGCGAGATCTCGTGACCTTTGGGTGGACGGCGCAACTGAATCACGACTTGCTAGACTGCTACGATGCGAGTGTGGCCCGTGAACGGGTTTAGATGGCACGGCTGAATGCTCTGTGGTGCGAGAAACACCAGGAGCTATCGCACTTTTCGCAGCAACGTCTACGAAACCATGCTGAACTACTCCGTAAAAGGGGCTATGTATGCGAAACGCCTAATCTACCACAGCTAGAACAAGCCGGCAACAAAGAAAGAGAGGCGACACTAAGACCAACCGCGGGCAGGCATCCAATAGATGAAGAGCGATGCTTTACGACCAGGAGAAACATCAACACCAAGGCTTCTCTTAGGCCTAAAGATCTGGCTGAAATGGATGACGAGCTTCGTGAACATTTTTCCGGTTAATCCGACATCTGGGCTATCAATTATTGTGTGTATAATGCAGCGAGAGCTTTGGCCAATGCGAACCATAAAACAAAACCAACGGCTGATCATAAGACCAAAAGACGAATGCATCAACTTGCCATAAAGATAGGCTGGGCAAGACAGTTCGCGCCCCGCATTCAATGTGTTATTGACTACATCACATCTGGCATGAATTTTACCGCCAAGGTTCGAAAGTTCGCGCGCGAACTCCGAACCCGTTATTACACACTTAACATGTCGAAGCTGCTGACCATCAGGCAGCATATTGTTGAGAGAGTACGGATACTATCTGACGCTAAGAGAAGTCTAGAGCGGAGGGAGAGATGGGTCAGAGAATATCAACAGTTTCTCTCTCACCCATCTCGACTCTTCCAAGACCCTCCAGTTACTGTCGAATACCCACCCAAACCAGAGAAGGTCGAAGTATTTTGGAGAGAAGTCTACGAAGTTCAGCATAGACTGGACGAAGACTCAGAAAATGTAAATAGCTTCAAGGAGTCATGTGTTGCCCTCATAACACCTGATAAAGAATGCCCACCCATCACTACCGAGGATGTGAAAAAAAGTATTAAGAGGGATGAAGAACTATTCCGCACCGGGACCAGCTTGTATCAAAACCTTCTGGTGGAAGCAGTTTTCTTCAACCCATCAGCATTTCGCCCGTATTTTCACCTCATATTTGAAGTCGGATGAGCTGATTCCAGAGTGGTTGCTGGAAGGGTGCACAATACTCCTACCGAAAAAAGGCAACTTAGCTGACCCGAAGAACTACAGGCCACAACCACGTCTCACAACCGAGAGATAGGTGGTTGCAGTCTGTAAAGGAATCAATACGACGATCCAGTAAAAGCCTCGTGCACCCATTAGCAAGTGAAAGCTTGGCACCCCCAAGAGCGCCGATGATAAGGACGATCAGTTTAACAGAATATTCCGGGTACAATCGTTGCAACTCCTTTATAAGGTCTCGATATCTCTCTTTCTTTTCATTCTCCTTGACTATGATGTTTTTGTCAGCTGGTGCCGAAAATTACATAACGAACATGGTTCGCTTCCCGAATTCAAGAAGAACCATGTCAGGCCTCGAGTGAGCAACAGAAACAATTGTCGAGAATATAAAGTTCCAGTATATGCGGTACTCCCCATTCTCGACAATTGACTCAATTTCCCTAGGAGCATTTAGAGGAGCGATATTAAGGTGAATGCTGTAGGAGTGACAGAGATGGTAATAAAGCACTCTTAGTGCCGCATTGTGCCTTTGAATGTAGGTCGTTTCCGCGTGTGTTGGACAACTAGATAGTATGTGAGCTAAATGCTCGGGGTGTGCATGGCACGCCCTGCAGCTATCATCGGGAATGTCTTGGCTCAAAATGTGGCGACGGTATGTTAAGGTGGAAATGACACCGTCTTGGCATGCAAAAATGAAACCCTCTGTACCAGACTTCAATCCGGGCAATTTCAGGAAAGCAAACATTAGCTCACAAGACATTGACTGATCCTTCACATTTCTGTGCAAGATACCGTGCATCCTCTTATCTAGGAGCTGTTCACGAAAGTTTTTCTCTTGTGCTTTCTTAATCCGGGCTTTCAAGAGTGAGTACTCGAGATAGATTAGATTTGATGCATTTTGCTCACCCCTAATACTGTACCCAGAATAATCCTGTTGTGAAGACATTCAAGACTCAATATTCCGTCACGCCCTTGACGGCGTGAAATGTACAGTCGCGGAACGGAAGACTTAAGATGCAGATACTTTGTTCCTCGCCGACAGTTCGGAAGACGAAATCTGTCGGATAAGACGTTTGTATCTGCTTCGGAGAGTATCCTTTATAGATGTCACATCCTGAATGCGGCCCTGTGGTACGCCCAGGTATGTATAATTCAGGGGCAGGTAAGCTTGCAACAGCTCCGTTCACCCCGACATCTTTCCCCTCTCTCTCTCTCTCTCTCCTTGAGGGGCTGGTGAGCATACAACAGCTCCGTTCTCCCCGTCATCTTTCTCTCTCACTCCTTCAGAGGCCAGTAAGCTTGAAACAACTCCGTTATCCTCGACATCTTTTATCTCTCTCTCTCCTTCAGAGGCCGGTAAGCTTAGAGCAGCTTCTTCACCCTCGACATCTTTTCTCTCCCTTTTTTTAAGAGTTCGGTAAGCTTGAAACAGCTTATACAACCTCGCACTCTGTCTATCTTTTCATCACCCTAATCTGACACTATCCTATGTTTGGAAATAAGAAAAAACGCCCCAGTCCCAGTCGCTCCACTCGTATCCTCGGCCAAGAGCGGGAATCAGTTCTGATCAAACAAGACCCGGCACATCACTCCTGAAGGCTAACCGGACGCCTCTCAACCGATCCTTCTCCGCACCGCTTCACCCGAGGTATCGCAGGCGACGTCGACACCGAGCTACGGTTCCTCTCGAACCAGCTTCCATCAACGGGCTACAGTTCCTCCCGAGCCGGCTCCCATCAATGAGCTACGGTTTCTCTTGAATTGGCTTCCACCATTAGCAAGGCAGCCACACGAGAATCCCATCACATTAGATTTTGCTTTAATATCGAAAAAAATTTCTGCGCACATTCATGTGGATTGTGTACGATCGAGCATTCAACGTGTCGCAACTAAAATATAAACGCGTGAACGACAATTTAAATTCAAAAATGAAGATAAATGTAAATGTTATACTAACTGTAATGTGAGTGTAGTATTAAGAGTTTTCAGGACGGGTGTGCAAGTCTTGCTGGATATGTAATAATGGGTCACTTTTTGTTCCCAATCAAACAACTACTCTCTTTCATAGAATAATTATCTTTTGGGTTAAAATGTATCCTTCGCGGTAAAAAAATGTAGCATTGATCACCACTCATTAGCCAAAATAACTATAACGTTAATTGTCAGCAAAAAAAACTTTTGAAACCCAATTAAACTGTGTAAATCATAATATAAATTCATGAAAGAAAAAAATGAAAATTTGATATTTATTATTAATCTTTGAAAAATAATTTTAAACAATTTTCTTAAGAGATCGATCAAGTAGTAAAAACAAATTTTAATCAGTAAAGCTTATAGATATTTCTTTAAAAAATGGAAGATTTTTGATTTTAAGGATTGAAATTACTTTTGAATAAAATATGAGTAAATATTTGACATTATATCTATATGCGTGACTTGAATAATAGCTTGTTTGATTTTACACTCCACAACTCTCGAAATGAGCCAAAATTCGGTTTAAAAATGATAAATATTTCCTAGATGTGCACCGATACTCAAGGTTGCAAATATAAAAAGGAAAATTCTCATTTTGAGACCAGGAAAATTTGAGCTGTAACAAATTTAATATTAGTTTTTTTCAGGCAGGCGACATGCATATGCTGAAATAAAATGTTGAAATAGTTTTGTCTGTTTAATTTAGATTGAGTAAATGAGATTTATAACATTTGATTTCACAACGAGTGAAAGTTAAGTTATTGGGTAATTTTTCATCTATTTAAAACTGATAAATATGTCTCAAGCTCCCTTTATTTTTGATACTGCTTCATTATCTTGCCATATTAAACAATTTTACGAAATAAGTTTGACTTTTATTAAGCAACTAATTATTAATTTGCTTAATGTAAACATTTTCACTTAAATTTTAAAGAAAATTTATTGAATTTTAATACAGGCTTTATATATTTGATATATGGTTCAAGAATTTTTAGTTGCTTTGAAATATTATAAACGATATAATATACTTAGCCCTAGGGACTTTTTTTAATCATTTACCAATTATATTTTTTTCCTTATATTTTAGTTTGATCAAAAGTGAATCTGGAAAAATTACGATAATCATCTGATAAGTCATAGCAAATAATGATATTACGCGATTTTCATGTTCAAACATAGTAATCGCCAGTATAAAAAGCAGTGGTTTTTTCAAAAATTTCTCAGCTGCACTTACAAAACTTGTTATGTCCAGGTTAGTCCCAAAGTAGGCATTATAGGTACGGATATGCTGAAAACCCTACGGATAACCCTCGATTATGACTTAGAAACTTGGTGGCTATTATTAACCTGGATGGTACAAGGAAACTTAACAAAAGTATCTCAAAAGTCAAATATAGCGAAATCCCCCTAATATCTATCTACTCTAACCAATCCGAAAAAACCAAAAATGCCCAAAATCCCGTAACAAATCCTGCAAAAGATATCCCTAGCCTAATAAGCATCCCTACAAACAACAAATTCCAACCCCTCGAGAGCATACCCACCTACGACACTCGCGACGACTCAAGCACAAAAGACTCACTTAATTTAGGTAAACCTAGAATTAGGAAAAAGGGTACGAAAAATAATTCAGGAAAAATTTATTGTAATAGTAAATACGAGAACGAATATAAAAATAGCGATTGTAATCTTTGGAAAAATAATAAAGTTACAAATCGGTTTTGTTGAGCTTAACGACACTCAACAATCCCAATTAGAAAAACTCTTGGAAAATAAAATAAGAATTCCTTCGAGAAAAGAACGTAAGGCAACCCATTCACGTGAGCCCAAAAATTAAAGAAGTAATTTAGCATATAGTGGACAAATTAAGAACAAAATATGATGGAACCCTCTTGTTCCGATTGGTCAAATCCCATAGTGTTCGATCAAAAAATATACTGGATACGCTGGATAATCTAAGATCGGAAGATTTATCTTAAAAATTGATTTAAAATAACCTTATTTACAAATTTCATTATACGAAAATTCAAAACCAATTACAGCATTCACAGTTCCTAGAAAGGGCATGTATCAATTTAAAAGGATGCCTTTTGATTTAACCAACGCTCCAGCCACATTCCAGAGACTGATGAATAAAATCATAACCCCAGAGTTAAAGTTAAACGTTTTCTGCTATTCAGATGACAAACTTAACGATCAGCCCAGATAAATGCAAATTCATCTGCTCGGAAATGAAATATTTAGGGTTTGAAGTAAACGAAAAAGGACTACATACAGATGAGGAAAAAATTCAACCAATATTAGAATTCCCTAAACCTAAAAACATTAAACAATTACAGGGCATAATAGGGATGGCAAGTGGTCATAGAAAATGTATCCCACATTTTGACGAAATAATGGAACCAATGAATAGATTGCTCAAAAAAGATAAACAATGGGTTTGGGGATCGTAACAAGATGAGACCTTACAAAAAATTAAAGAAATTTTAACGTCAGCACCAATTCTGGCATTTCCAGATTTTACACAACCCTTACAACTCGAAACCGACGCGAGTATCACAGGGTTGGGGGTCGCACTCATGCAAACGATGGCCAATATAAATTATGTAATAGCATACGCAAGTAGAAGCTTAAACAGCGCAGAATCTCGGTACTCGGCATCTAAAAAATAATGCCTAGCAGTAGTTTGGGCCATACGAAAATTTAGGCCATATTTAGAAGTTTACAATTTGAAAATAATGACGGATCATTAAGCATTAAAATGACTGCATAACCTAATAAACCTTACTGGCTGATTATCCAGATGGGCATTAGAGTTACTATAATATGACTACGAAGTCATATATCGTAAAGGTAGTTCAAGTTTCGTCCCTGATGGTCACTCGAGATGAGTTAAATCAGAAAAAAATATAGCGATTCTATTAGCATGTAGCATAGAAAAACCAAAAGCGGACATAAACGACAAAACGGACGACTGGTACTCTATAAAAATAAGACATGTTACAAAAAGACCGGAAGAATAAAAAAAATGGCAAATCAGAGACTCGCAACTCTATTTTTACAGAACTGGCCCATTAAAATCCACTCTTTTACCAGACTCAAACCCATGGAAACTCGTTGTACCCAAAATGGACCATAATTTCTGCAGATATCATGGGCCTATTATCGATTTCAAAAAAAAGTAAAAACCCATTTTTACTAGTTTTTGTGGATCTTTTTACAAAATGGGTTGCAATAATATACAATGTATTCCACAAAAATTCAAAAAATTTGGAAAGGATATTTCTTATCTCCATGCTGTACTCTTCAATCTGGGGTTAGCAGTTTCAACTCTCCCATCTTGTTTCGTGCTGAGTACGTGGCGCTGAGTGCCAGCACAAAAACAGATTGGAAAGTTAAGGCTGCTAACGCTTTTATAATATCTTTATTATTTTAATTGGAATATACAAAACTGCAAAATTAAAAATTGAAAACCTCCATAAATTAAGAAATTTCGTACTAATTTTTTTTGAATTGCAGCGTTTCAAATTTCAAGTTTTTTAACACTCCGCATTAAAAACCATAATTTCAATTAATAGAAATTTAAAAGGTGATCCTTTAATATAATTAATAAGTATTATAGCATGTAGTTTCATTTTCTGTATTGATTAATTAAATGTTAAATTTCATTTGTTATTTCACATTTTGTAAATGCTATAACTGTCATATTCTTTTTTTTTTTCGGAAAAAAAACATTAGGCCAAATTGTAAAGTCGGCGGAAAGTGTGAAATGGCCGCCCGACAACGCACAGTGTGTCACATGTGCACAAAAATGACGGACCGTGCAATTCTTAACGAATTTTGATGTTTTTTTCTAGAAATGCCCGTAAGGCTTGCAGATATAAAAAGGGCTGTGGAACTTTTATTTCGCCTTAACAGAAATTTATTATTTAACAACCAAGTTAAAACTTTTCGTTGCTTAACATTTCCGTGATACTATTTCTTCTAAGACTTCCTGATCATTAAAAAAGGTCATAAATTAATGTAATAACTAACTAAAAATAATCTTCAGTGGGTAAGAGTAATAACACAAATTGTTAATATTGTTATAAACAAATGCATAATTAGACCATTTTTTAAATGAAAATTATTGATTTTCTGGGTAATCAAATTAAAATGTTTCCCCAAACACTCCTTGCTATCATATTTTTCATATTGAGCAAAAAATGTTAATTTTTAAAAAAATTTTATAAGCATATTATGTGGCCCTGAAAAGGACAGGATTCTTTGAACATAGAAAACTCCTTCATCTGTCAATTTCTGTAGGAAAAGTAAATTGAATTTCCTTGAAGAAACGGATTTCTTTGTGAAGAAAGCATTCATCTGTCACATAAAGCTGCTGGAAAAAGTTCTTGCCTATTTTATTAATTTCAGTAGCATACGTGTTAATATCAGCTTTGACATTGCAATATGATAGCAAAGAGTCTTTTTCAAGAAATTTTGAATTAATTGCGCTAAAAAATCAATCCTATTTATGAAATATAGGAGAAAATTTAGATTTGTTTATAAGAATGATTTGAATAATTAACACTTTTTGCCATCTATGAAGAATATGAACGCAAGGTTTCTTTGGCAAGACATTTTAAATCGATTTTGCAAAAAAAATCAATACCTTTCTTCAAAATTGGTGTAAATGTGCATTTGTTTATAATTTTGTTTTGAATAAGTGGCAATAATGAGCTATTCTTAGTTAATTGTAAGCGAATCTCATTATCTGCAATAGTTCATACAAAAGCTATGGGTTAACATTGGCTTATAATTGCAAATGAGGAAAAAATGACTTTTAAAATTAATTTGTTCATAACATTATTAACAATTTTTGTTGTTACCCGTACACACTGAAAATTATTTTAAGTTAATATTACATTCATATATGACCTGTGTATGCGTATCAATCAATACCTTCAACCTTTTTTTAATAGTTTAATTCTTAATATCAGGCAATAGTAAAATTTTATCGGTGTCTGTCTGTCTATATATATATATATATATATATATATATATATGCGTGTATGGTTATATGCCTGTATGTTTGTATGTATGGCTACCTGAATGTTGTAGCCAAGCTAACTTTTGAAGGAATTTTCCCTTTAAGTCAGCCTTTGATACAATTTTCAATGTTCCCAAAATATAAGCTTTTGAAATGTTTGAAAATGTTTAGAAAAATAAAAAAAAATATTTTTCGAAGAAATTAAGAAATTTCATTTAAATTCACCACTAGATATCTAATATATTTAGAAACTATGTCAGTTAAATTTTTCGATCAGACAAACATTCAAAAAGTTTGAGCTTTTTCAAAATTTGAATACAATTTTGTTATGAGTTGTAGACGTTTTTGTCAAATTTTTTGGTACGCGGCAAAAAGGCTTGAAAATGATCCTGATGACATTTTTAAATCCGATAAAACTTTAAAATTTATATGCTTTTCAACATTTTGACAAAAAAAGGAAAATAAAATTTTCTATCAGGTTAAGAAATATTGATCCAAATTTTTAATAGATATAAAATATATGTTTTTCGACACTATTATCATGAAATTTCTCAATTAGACAAAAGTTCCAAAAATTGGATAATTTTCAAAAATATGCAATTTTGGTTTTTGAAGAGATCCATAAGTTTAAAGCGTTGTTTTTAGTAGATTTCAACAAGATTTTCAAATTATCTTGATGAATTTTTTCAATTACACACAAATTTTCGATCGCGAAGCGCGAGTTTCTTAATGAGTATGTAATCGTCAAAACCATAGGTGCTTTGAGAACATTCTTTTAAAATAAATCGAAAAAATTTCAGTTAAAATTTATGGCAGTAATTCCTCAGAAGTTTAAATCACAGTTTTTGATTAAATTTATGGTATTCATAATATTTGAAAAAAATTATTTGAAGTCTACGCATTAAACGTACGAAGATGAGCGCGAAGCGCGAGAGTGCACCCGCGCACCCGAGGCGCCCTCAAACTTTGCTTAAATTATATTTTTCATCATAAGCTTTCACACCACTTCATATCATTTTAAAGGCTTATAA
Organism: Belonocnema kinseyi; assembly: GCF_010883055.1. Taxonomy (NCBI): domain Eukaryota; kingdom Metazoa; phylum Arthropoda; class Insecta; order Hymenoptera; family Cynipidae; genus Belonocnema; species Belonocnema kinseyi. The sequence continues at coordinate 13,996,416 of NC_046660.1, forward strand.
ATTTAAAAGAACTTGATTGTAATTTTAATCTAACTTTATGGAAATTTTAAGTTCTAATTCAAAATACAGAATATTTATTAAAGCGCAACAGCTCTCATGAGATTGCGCACTGACGTGTATTAATAAACCGTTAAACTGGGTGTCAGAACAAATTCAAGAATTTTTTTTTCTCTTTCACGCTTTTACGTGAAGAGTAAACAAGAACGTAGGCGGGACTGCAATTTTAACCTCAAATAGCATCAGTGAAGATGACGTCCGAAAAGAAGCATTTGCGACACTGCATGATTCTTGCATTCCAATTGAAAAATAAACATTTTTAAATCTCTGAAATCACTTTTTACACGTTTTACGTATCAACACACCACCGTCTCTTAAGGTAAAGAAAATAATTTCGGTCGACTCAGCTGCATTAAAAAAAAGATAATGCAAAGAAAATGCAGTTTCTCAAATGTTCCTTAACAGATGCCATGTTATTGACTAATGACTTTTTGGTGAAATCCGCAGGGCCGCCACCTATTACAAAATTGTGTTTTAAAGCTGAAGTGTCGCCCTTCAAATTTACCTAGGACCAGGAAACCATTCCAGTTAGGCCAAAAGTTACCAGACTTTAAAGTAAAGCAACTGAATCAATTTGTAGGCCTATTATTTGGAACAGCTTTCTAAAAAAAAGGAATAAACGTTTAATCTAATTGAGAAAATAGTAATAAAAGCTTATAAAAAATTACGCATTTAAGTTATATACTGACTACGGTTCTAATTTACGGTCACTGACAATGAGTTGAATGGCAAAGTAATAATAAGTTGATAAAACTATAGCTGCTTGCTAAGCTAAGCCTGTAGTTAGTGTTAGGACTTCTCTACTTTAAATCAGGAAAGTTTGAAGCCCCAAAGCAAAAGCTAAAAATATTTTTTTTTCTATAAGGGGATAGCACTACTCTAGTATTTTGGAAAAATCGTTCCAGGTCTTATATGTCTTATATGTGTTTGAAAACCATATAAAAAGAAATCTTATTCAGTGGAAGCTTCTAATGTGTCCCCTAAGGGTTTACATTTTTCTTACACCTTCTTTATTCCTTTACACACCCTCCACACACTTACTTGGTGGTGGAAGGGGGACCTACAGTTTAAGGTGGGTTCCGAACCACCAAGAGCAACAGCCTTAAGTACTTAGAGAAAACCTTTTTCTCTAGAGGTACCGGTCCCACGACTCTCCGGAGATGAACAACTCCCTTGCTAGGCTAGTGTTCACCGCATGGGCCACCGAGACTCTTCCAGAGTGCGAGGCTTGAATCGAACCCGTAAGCCGAAGGAGTGGGTCCAAAGCCTACGCTTTAGCCCCTACAACCATCGTCCCACTCTAAAAGAAATCTTATTACTTTTTAAATACATCCAAAATGAATCGTTAAAGTCAGGCTTTATCTTCAGCCGCTATTTTGGTATTACCCTGAATTAAAAATAACATGGGTTAATTGATATGCCTTAAAAAAACAATTTGGTGAAATTGCCCAATAAATTTTTTCAGACACGATTTTTTGCGCCACCCTGGTATCCATCACGGTGGTTAAATAATTTACTATGGATGACCGGGTATGAACAAAAAAACCTTACCGTTCAATTGGTTTTAGGCATCACTGAATAAATTTAAAAATGTATAGAGCTTACCATGATTTTAAGGCAGAATTATGAAATATCTGAACCTAAGCTTCTGAATATTAATATAAAATAATTATTAGTTATTCGCAAAAAAGAAAGCGTTATCACATGGATTCAGCATAAAAATTTCTTTTTCT
>NC_046660.1:13998305-14002867 GCF_010883055.1 Belonocnema kinseyi
TATAATTGATTTACATTTTCTCAAGTCTTCAATGTAGCAGACCGAGTAAGCTAGTGACTAGTGACCGTTTTTCTTGACTCTGTTTGTTAATATTTAATAATATATTGTATTCATAATTTAAGGACAACTAGAAAAAACAACTCTGTTATTGTTTGGCTTTTTCAGGTGAAATTTTAAGATTAAGAGAACAAATAAAAATAAAAGCCTTGAAAGTATCCACTCACCTATGTTCGCGACTGCTGGTGCTCGCGCTTCGCAATTTACAATGTTTTTTTTACGTTTTTAATAGTTGTTTCATATTCTACATTAGATTTTATCCATGGCTACCCTAAAAAATGTATCACTTAAATCAACTTACATTATAAAATTTCTTTTTTTACCATCTAAACTAAAAATACACCTCATAACGCAGGGTGGATCTGAAAAAATGTGTAGATAATATTTAGGCAAAAAATTTTGGTTGCAAAATGTTATTGTAGCTTGTAGCTTGTCAAATAAAAACTACGTCTAGTTTTCAAAAATTTACTATGACAAATTTTGTACAAGTGTTCACTCTTCATCGCAAGCGTACCTTTTTTCGATTAATTTTTTCCATAGCGTGTGTCGTTTGTCACAAATTAAATTTTTTTCCAAATATTTTTTTTCACCAATAAAAAAAAAACTACGCGTCCTATCAAAAAATAATTATAAGAAAATTGTAGCTCTTTTTTGAGTGAGCAATTTTTTTCGTAGCTTTTGTCGTTTGCTCAAAAAATTTTATTTTTTTGTTTCCAATGTTTTTTCACGCATGGAACGAAAACTACGTGTCCATAAAAAGGTAAAAAATTATGTTAGCAAAAAAGATTTTTAGCCGCGCTGCAGCTGATTCGAAATATGCGCCGTCTCCATATTGGGGCGAAAGTACATTTTTTGGTTCAAAATACGATTTCGGCTGAACCTGTCCACCGACTTGAATGTTTAAAAAAAACAAAAAGATGATAATATTTCGATGAAAGTTGTCGAGTTTGATATTCAGTTTTTAGTTTTTTCAATTTTTTTTAGAAAGAAAAAGAAAATTTTTAGCAAGAAAATACAAAAAATAAAAACTACAGAAAATGTGTTAGTTTATACAATTAAACTTCATATTCACGTCGCTTTTAGACTAAAAATGCAACCAAGTAACACCCCTTAAGTGGATGTAATAATGAATTTTTATTATAATAGAACATTTTTTTAATTACAATTCAAGATTATTAAATTTTAACGACAAGTGAAATAGCACACACATGCTCACACGTACATAAAAATTGTACCCTCTGTCGTTCCCAGATTAAGCATCGGACCAAAAAATTGTTGGGGACTTTCTTGCTATTTTTTGCGCTTGAATTCGTTTAAAATATTTATTGCGCCTTCTTAGATTATTTTTTGTTATTATGAAGCTATGGCAAAACAAATGACCGAATAATCAGAGAGTTAGTAATTTGAATTCGCCTCTATTTCAACAACATTTGTTACCAGATTAATACGGCACTGCTGTTCAAAAATCAGTCATAGGCGAATATCAGATTCCTTTATAAAAGTTTCTTCTACCCACGTTGAAGCATCTAATGTTTTTCATTTGGCCTTTTACGAAATTAAAATTTTTGTTCTTGTTCTTTTGTTCTCGTTAATTATTATTTACAAAATAAAAAAAGTTTCTTGGCTATGTTTAGTCTTAAGCTGTTAATAATTAAGGTTAAAAAAACTTACATTTTTGTCATTATAAAGTTGCATAAATTTCAAAAATGGATGCTTTAAAATTTACAAATAGTGTTTTAACTTCTTTGCTGATAAACAATGCGAGTAAAGACATAAATATTTTAGTGGATTACATTTGCTCGACAAATTTGTTGGACAGTAAACAACAAAATGTGGTGCAAGCAAAATTATTGCGATACTTTGTGCCAAATTTTGAAAAAACAAATGGAAGAATTCATTTTACCATTTAGAAATGTTCGATAAATCAAACGAAAAATGATTAACATCAGACTTCGTAATACCATTTGATCATGCAAAAGCAGGTAGAAAATCTTCGGAAGATTTTGAGAGTGATTTAAAATCAGCCAAAAGACGAAAAATACGGTCACTTATGGACAGTTACTCCCCAATTGAAATTGAAAATACCTTTCTAAACAATTTGTGCTCAGACAAGGTTACGAAATGCATAAATTTTTCCTCTCTATGTGAATCTTGAAGACGCTAGGAAAGAATATCTTCCTGCTGAAGGTAGCATGGAAATAACAGAGACTGGTATTAGAGTTGATTTACAAAAATGGTGTGATCACACAGTGAGGCGTATGATATAAATCCCGAATATTTTGCCGCTTGATTTGATAAAATAAAAGAACGTTGCAATAAAATGTCTCCTCAAATATGGTTGTGATGGCGCATCTGACCATAGTTGGAAGAATCAGAAAGTTAGTCAAGAAGAAAAATCTGATGCAGATATATTCCTGATGTCAATGGTACCATTGCGCATGCGTACAACTTGTTTCAAACGCGACTGTAAAAACTCTACAGAATGTGCAGAACCGATCAAAATTTTTATAAATGTAAGTCCTGGGTCCATTAAACTGTGTAAGCTACTTATGTATGAGGAAGCAACAGAGAGAAAGGAACGTACGATATCAGAAGTAGATTTGATGAAAAAAAAATAAGAACACTTGCTCCAAAAAAATCAAGATTTCCAATAGTCGTTGTACAATAACTGTCGGCAAATACCCAAATAATACGTTTATTAAATTTGTTGAAGACATTATAGAATTTATCAACAAAGTATGGTTGTTCATGAAATTGTTATTATGTTTCCAATCAAAAAGACTGACGTCGAAAAAAAAAATTCATCGACAGATGTGCAAATAATGAATTCATTTATTAAATTTCTTTCAGAAAAAATATAAAATGAACAACCAATTATGAATTATGCGTGAATCATCATGAAGTTCCTACTCTATCTTTGACTCGGTCAATGATCCTTTATTTTCTAAGATCTAACTGCATTCTTGGGTGTCTACTTTGGATTTACGCAACTTTTATATCAGTCGACATAATTTTAGTTTCAATGTTGGTTCATTGTGGTTCAAACCACTGCCGCTTAAGATCCAAAAATCAATTAACCATGGGTCTTGTTATAAAAAGAAAGAGATTAAAATAAATTATTTTAAATTAATTAATTAACAAAATATAAATTCATAGCAAAATGGCTGAGTTTGTAGCCAAATTATCATCATCAATTGTCTGAAATCAATTGCCTCAAAAAAAGCTCTTTCTTCATTTCCTTTAAAATTATTGCGTATATTTAAAAAACTGTTTAAATAAAAGTAGTCGATTTCGATTAAAAAAACATTGCTTTTTGTTCTCATAATTTTTCATTAATACGATCATTTAAACTCTGAAACAAATTTTGTTTGTGTAAATCGACTACTAAAACATTGAGTAATGATAAACGAAAGCCTTTTCAGTTGCGAAACCTCTACTCTGAAAATGAAAATGTATATTATCCTCGAATTGTATATTATCTCGACATGATCCAAAAATTTCGTTCAGAAATGATAAATATTCTCTAGGTATGCACTAATGCTCAAGGTTTTAAATATAAAAAGGAAAATTCTTATTTTGATAAGCAAAATTATACACAGGGAGTGCGATAATTATCCGATAAGTACATAGCAAGGAATGACATCATGTGCCCGTTAAGTAATAAAACCTGGTTGTTGATAAAACTGTTTTGAATACGTATATCATCAATGTTAGGTAAATTTTAATAATTTGGCACGATTTTCATGTTTAAACTTGGTAATCGTCAGTATAAAAAGCAGCAAGTTTGCTAGTAATTTCTCATTTACGCGTACTAATTAAACCCATCAATATAAAAAATGAGGATTTTCTCCGGATCTCTCCTTCTCATAACCACAATTTTCCTGCTTGAGTTAGTGGGTAAGTGCAAAGATATACAGTGTAATTTATGAAAATTCTGAACAACAACAAAATTATACACAGGGTGATTTTTTTAACTTGAAACTTTTGATTTCTAACATTTTTCGTAGAGTGTCTATTTTTGGAGATATTTGAAAGTTTCGAGTTTAAAAAATCACCCTGTATACCCTGTATATATAAAAATCACCTCATGCTCCTACAGAGGGCAAATGTAATCTAAAACTGATACTAGCTCCAAGTAGAACCGCTGTACATCACACTTACTGTTCGGGTTTCACGAGCGCGAGATAAGTGGTCACTGGACAGAATGAAGTCACAAAGACAAGCCAACGAAACCCTCTTGTGCCTTGAAAACAAGAAGCGAACCAAGGATGAGAGTTTTCTGCACCCATCTTGCAAGAGCCTTCAAATATTTTTTGCACGCAGATATGGCTCTAATGTTATAAACTAGTGAAAGCTTTGCACCCCCCGAAGCACTGATCAAAAGGGTAATTTCATTTCCCTATATATACGAGGGTAGTTCAATAAATCCTTAGAATGACCAACAGATGGCGCGCGAATCGCTCCAAATCATCTGTTTTCAGTCAGCACCACTCCCGACTAGATAT
>NC_046660.1:14002967-14016430 GCF_010883055.1 Belonocnema kinseyi
CTTGAAAAGCGATTGACCAAGTGTATAGAGCTCCAAGGAGATTATGTTGAAAAATAAAAAAAAATTTACCCAAAAAAATTGTTTTTATACTTCATTCTAAGGGCTTATTGAACTATCCTCGTATTTTGAGTAAAGTGGTTGCAGCTCTCTTTTGAGGTCATGACACCTCTCCTTCTTATCCTTCTTCTTAGCAGTAATGTGGTAGTCGGACGGAGCCGAGAACTTGATCACAAATATCGTGCACTTTTGGGAGTCTTAGAGAAAGAGTTTAGACATCGAGTGTGGAATGCTGATGGTTGTCCGAAAATTGTAGTTCCAGAAAATTTGGCACTTCTCGTTTTGGATTATTGACTTTACCTAACTCGTAACAACTGGCAGGGCATGGTTTCGGCCAATTACCGTAAGAGCGACAAACCTGGAAATATAACACTCTCTGGGCCACATATATGTAAACATACGAGTACGTCGTTCGTGCGCGCTTAGGACACCCAGATAGTATGTGTTCTAGGTACTCAGCTTGTACATCACACGTTCTGAAATATATCACTCGGAACTTTTGGCAAGAACTGTTCTACTAGATTTCTGTAAAAATTTGTTTGCATTTCCTTGTTAAGTTAAGTTTAGTAGTAGTAGGGGAATTTCTCAACTTCTGCTTTCTTTAACTCGACTTTTGTAAGTTAAGCATCTAGATAGGGTAGCTCACTTACCTCACTTTTGGTGTTAAAATTCAGGCAAAGGCTTTTAACAGCCTGCTTAGCGGCTTTGTATAGAAACCCTACTTTGCCAGTCATCTCGTTGTTCCTAGTTATTTTGAGGAAAGGATTTCTGTCATTTGCAACGATGTAAGCTACACTTTGATAAATTCGGTCATGCAGACGCTGGAGACTCTGATGTCCACGTTCGCCTCGACGGAGAGAGATGCATAATAGTGGAATAGATTATTTTATATGCAAGCTTTTATGAATATGCATGAGCTTAAGTGGGGCCGTGTCAAGGACCTTAAGCTTATTCTTAGTTATTTGGAACACCCCAAACTTGTAGAGTAGAACAGAGGCGGCAAGCATGTTAGTCGTAGATGCGAGTACCTTGTTCCACGCCGACAGATTTAAAAACGTAATATTTCGATGTACATGCTTGTATCTGCTTCGGAGAGACTCTTTCACTAATGATACGTCCTGAATCCGGTTTCGACGCACGCCCCTATATATCTAGGTCTCTCCAGTGTGAATAACATTTATATCCACAAGCTCAGGGTCCTCGGGAATGTTAATAATCTTTCATTTTTCAGAAGAATTGTGTCACACTTGCACAATTGAAATTTCATTTCAATCTCTCCAGTGTATACTGCTTAACGATAGTTTAAGCACGACGAGGTTTGCTTTAACCAAAAGTATAAATCTCTAAGTCATCAATATAAAATGCACAAGTTACTTCCCTTGGAAGGTGGCGTTGTTCGGTGTCCCTAGATATTTTTCAGATGAAATCGTGAATCTAGTGTTCCAAAGGAGCATTAATCACTCTATGTATCTCACTAGGTATCGATAAACCTTTAAGCTTTACAACAGGGCGATGAAAAGTCTATGAGCCATTCGCAGGCGCATCTGTTAATCTTCAGATTCTCTCAGCACCCTGTCACAATGTTTTACGAACTACGTTGTTTGTACAGATCTCTCCACGCGGGCTCAATTCTTCGAACAATCCTATTGTTCAGGACAGGTGTAAAGATATTATACAATGTGTTCAAACAAGTTATTGGCCTGTAATTCTTTGGGAAGGACCAGTTGTCTTTTTTTGGTAGGAGTATGGTGCGTTAAAACAAAAGCCGCTGCAGAATGGGCGTTTCCGCATATTCCGAATTCCGATTCAGAAGTAATTGATGGAAATTTCTCCCCAGATGTTCTAATATTGTCGCAAAAGTCCTTGAAGCAGATTATATTACCAGTATCTTCTTCCATCTCCAATGTTTTCAGGATCTTCTATACCTCTCTCAAAAAAATCTCTGCCTCGTTGGGCTGAGGTGAATTTTTTTCAATAACCAGGTGGACGATAAAGAGGCGCGATGGATCAGAAAGAAACTGTTGATTCTCCCTGATCCATATCAGCTCTTTTGCATTCCTTACCCTGCGTCAGATAACACCCGTAGCTTTTTAAAAATATGCTCGTTGATTGTAAGTAGCTTCCACTTGTTAAGAGTGTGATTGAATATCTTGAATTGTTGGGCAAAACTTTTCAACCCTTTCCGTGATCGGTCTACCGGATATTATGCAGTCAATCACGCACTGAACACGGGAGGCCTTCTGGCTTGCCCATACAATCTTCTTTTTCAGTTAATGGAAGCGTCTTTTAGTCTTTTGATCCATCGTCGCTTTTAGCTGGATCTTTTGGATTAGGAGGAAACTGTAAGTTAATGCTGCTTCTTTTCCTGGAACTGCCTGGTACCAACTGGAACTGTTTCGTACTGAAAGGTACTGTCTAGAACGAACTTTATCGACAAAATAGACATCCAATTGGGCTGTGACTGGATACTGCTTTGTAATTCAACTGGAACTGAATGAACTTAAGCGGGTAACTTAACCGGCACCCCCCTTTAATGGAGGGTGCATCGAATGTTGGTTACTTTAAAGTACAATGTTTGTTTATTGCAATATAAAAATTGTTTTAAATAGAAAAATTAAATCATAACAATTATTTTTTGTCATATTTTTCTCATATTTTACTTTCAATGCAAATCTTGATAGAGTGCGATAATCATCCGATAAGTACATAGCAAAGAATGACATCATGTCCCCTCTAAGTAATAAAACCTTCCCTTTTTTTGAACTATAACATGTTCTTTTTTGATCTCATTCCATCTTCCTTGGTAACGAGTTTCCATTATTTTCATATCTTGGTGGAGCCGTTCATTTTGCTCTTCGCTAAAGTCCCCAAGAATTTCGGGAAATTTACCAACGTGGGAGTGCATAAAATGTAGTTTAAAATTCAGTAGACATCCAAGGTTTCGAAAGTCTGTAATCATTTTCACCACAAATTTTTCATATTCAGGACTTTTTGTATCGAATACTATTTCCTTTAATTTAGCCTCGAAAAGTTTAGGGCATTTTTCCGCAAGGTATTGTAAACATCGTTCAGTTTTTTTAAGAGCTCTTATAAAATGTTTCTTTAGTCCAACCTTTATGTGAAGTGGAGAAATCAGAATTTTAGATGGATGTACTAAGCACTCGTGTATGATGTTACACGTACCGAATGCGAACGATGACGTTGTTGGCTACACTTTTTTCTTATAATGATGTGCACGATCTCTACTGTCCCACAAGCACAAGTAGCAAGGATGTTTTGTGAATCCAGACTGTTGTCCAAGCAAAATTGTTATTATTTTCAAATCTCCGCAAATCTGCAAATCTGATTGATGAATCTGTGAAAAGTCTTCAATCTTTAGCATCATAGGAATTCGCTTTCAATTCATTCATGAGACCTTATACATTAGTGCAAGATACTAGGGTTGAAATTTTATCTTTCCTAAAGTATTTCTGAAATTCTGATTCTCTACTTCGACAAACAGATACTCGTGTTTTAAATTCTATAAGATTTTTCCTCTTTAAAAATTACGCTAAAATCTCTGAGCCGTCTGCGGGTGCACCTAAATCTCGTAAGAGATCATTCAATTCAAACTGTGAAACCAAGGATGGGACCGATGATTTTTTTATGTTCATTTACCAGTCTGTACCACTTTCTTTGTCATCATCTATTTCAATCTCAGACTTACTAGCAGAATCTTCATCGATTTCCATCGCTCCGATATCTTCACGTACACGACCACAATCAGTTTTGCCACTTTTTTGTGCTGCTACAATTGGAGTTATTACTGATGAAACACTGATGTAAACAATTTTGTTTTTATTTTTTGCGTTAAAACCTTTGATTTTATTGCAACAAAAGAAAGAGTCTTCTTTACAGTTTGAATGTTGCCAAATTGTTGGATTACAGTACTTTACATACTCTCTATTCTTATCTTTTTCGAACGATTCAGCATCACTCTGTAATAATTGCAGATGATGTTAGGAACCCAATGGTTTATTTGAAGCTCATAAATTTCTGACCCAAAAACATTTTTAAAAGTTTCACGGATGTCGTCATCGATGTTTTTTCCGCGAAGAACTTATTACGAACTTTGCGCAAATATAGAAAAAGACGTTATGGTCTGCATCACCGGTATGTGATTGCGAGACGACATTGCCCTTTTTTATTGTAGCGTTAAACCCTACATTATTTAAGTCACCAACCAATGTAGAGCTGCAATCGCATGATGACGATGCCTGCGGGCCATTTTTCTCACCCTGCCTAGCTGCTGTTTCGGGTTTTTCGAATCCCTGTCTCGTAAAACGTTTTCCACTTATGCCTGCCATGACAAAATCAACGCCGTGATCCAGTGACTAAGGCGGATATTAAAATTGCTTTGTTGCCTATCGTCACCGCGTGGATGTGCCCTAGATGCACCAATTGAATTGCAACACAGCCGTGTATTCAGTTTTTAAATCTTAAAAAAATAGTTCTTAACCATTTTGAAAAGGCCCAATCTAATCTGATTAGTCTTTCTAAAGCACTAGGTATATAGACGTCCACGATAACTAAAACGACTACAACGAGAACGAAAACAGGCGGACCATCGTGAAACGATTTTACCTTTAAATTAAGGGGGTAATGTTGATGATTTTTATAATTTTCAAGATTATATTCAAGGCCAACTGGCCTTAAAATAATAACATCTATGAAAAATAATTTTGATCGAAATTAAGGAAATACAAGTTTCTAAATTTTCACTGTTGGTGCTGCTATGGCGCAATTAGTAGCGCACCTTACATGCAATGAGGAGGTTGCTGGTTCAAACCCAGCCCGCAGTAAATTTTTTAGAACTTATCTTCCTCGCGTTTTCAATTAATTTCGCGTAATAAAAATTGATTATGATACAGTAGTTCTTCTACTTATCAACGGTACAATGAAGAGACCTCTGTCGTGCAAACATCAAATAAATACTGGTATTAGGCCTGTAAAATAATATTCTATCTAATTACCCAGTCTAACCGAAAGTCTGTTTCTATAATTCTGTTTCAAAAACATGAAGTTATATTCAAGAGTTGTCAATTAAAACTTTTCTGAATGCAAGAAATTATGAATGTTAATCTATTTTTGAGCTAAACATTCAAGATTCTATATCCATGAAGAGTTCAATGGACTGCAAAAATGGGGCTAACTTTTATTCGCAAAATAATTCATCAGAACGGAAAAACTGTATTATTTGTTATTTCCATGTAATTTGTTATGGGTGTTAACAAAACTGAAAAAAATAGTATAATATACTCCTTCTTATTTTTCTGCGCGAAAAATCGAGTCGGGGAAATCATTTTTTTTCAACTGTTTCAAAAACTCAATATAATTATAATGTTACAGCAATTCGTGTCTATTTTCAATGATTAATTCTTTACAAACGAAAAAATGAGAGCAATACTCACGCAAATTTTTTATTTTGTCAAACAGCTGGCTCCTGTATGTAGTTTTTAATATTAAGTGAGCGCAAAAACGAATTTTCAGTATCAATATCTACCTTTAGAATCGACAAGTGGCAATGCAGACTAGTATTTTTTTCATTGCATTAGAAAAGTAAATTTTGACTATTTTTTGGGTTAGCCCGTGCGATTCAGAACCAATCAAATTTAATATAAAAATGAATTTAATGGGAAACCAAAAGTGAACAAAAACATCAGCTTGAATGTAGACAAAGTAAAAATAATTGAATTTCAAGATTATTTCATATTTTCATTCAAAACTTGGGTAAATATAAAGAATTAATTTTTTTTTTTTCTTTATAAATTTTTGTCCCTTGATCTCTCCCTACTTGATCGTTATAATATATATTTTACCTATAACGTAGCCATTCAACTATTGATGCTGCTTCTTATAGAATTAATATGTTCAGAACCGAGAACTTTGAAGAATTTATTCCCTGGATTCAATGGTCTCATGCCTCCAGTCGAAGAACTGATGTTTACAGGCTAGTTGCAAAGATTCAAAACATATCGTGATATACATCTGATTTTCAATCTGATAGATCTCGTAAAAAGAGGTCACATCATACGTAGGGCGCTACGAAAGTTTTGCAATATGCGAAACCTATTGGAAGAAGAGAGATGATCCTTGTGTTATTAGAAAGAGCGTCCAAAATTAGGTAGGAAGAGAAAACATGTTGACTCAGGTTTTAGTACAGTCTAAGCACGCAGCCCGGAGCGAATGAGAAATGGCTTCGTGGACAAAGGAAGAATATCGTGCAATAATTCTATACAACTTTTGTCGCGGTTCAAGTGTGCATTGCACAACAATTTTCCGATAGTACAAATAGTTCGAAAGGGGAAATTTAGGTCTCGCGGACGACTCGCGCTCAGGTCGACCGCCGGAAGTGATAACATCGAAAAACATTGCGTCTGTGAATAATGTACTGAATGATAATAGAAGAATCACGTACCGGCAAATATAGCAAATGCTACACCTTAGTGCACCAGCAGTCTATCAAATTCTGCATGAACATTTAGTTGTTAGGAAGGTTTGTACTCTATGTGTACCACATGCTTTGACCGAGGAGCAAATGGCAGCGAAAGTAAAGTGGTACCAAGAAATGCTAAAAAGATTTAAATCGGGATCTTCTCAGCATGTGAATAGTATTATAACAGGCGACGAAATCTGGCTGTATTATTATGACGTTTGAAGAAAATCACAAAACAAGAATCTGGCTGTTTGAGGATGAGGATGCTCCAGTGGAGGTGCGGAAGTCTCGATCTGTAAACAAAAGAATGATTGCAGTCTTCTTTGGGAAACGCGGCATCGTTGATATGGTCGTACTGGAAAACCAGCGAACAGTCACCTCTTTCTAGTATACTCAGGTGTGTTTACCCCAAGTCCAAGTCAGCACCTGGCTATTCCACCACGACAATGCAAAACTTTCGTAGCGCTCTATGTATATGGTTCGCGTGTGAAAAATTTCATTCATGATCTATACCCATTATTTGAATTTTTGGGACCTTTATTCTTTGTATTTGACACGAATAAAGACGATTGCGTTACCATGTTACATGATTTATCTCGGAAATTCGGTGCAAATCGTTATTTACCCTTTGTAGTTGCGCGCAATGAAGTAGCTGCTAGACACGTAACAACATCGAACGATCCGGTATTCAAAAAAACACCACGCATTAGAGCATACGGACAAGCAAGTGATCAAACAGACATTGTAGAAGAAGAAGACCAAATGGAGCTTATGTTTGAAGATATGACATCTATTGAAGTCATAATTATAAAAATCAAGGAAGAATACAGCTAAGCATATGATCATGAATTCACGCGTTATTTATATCAGCATGGAGAATATAATATAAACGGGCATAAAGAAAGGCATACTTTAAAAAGTCATTAATTTAGAAGTCACATTACAGAGAACGCTTTAAAAAACAAAAATAATTCACAAATTCTAGAAAAAGGTTAAATATTTAACGTTCATGTGCCATGTGTAAGGCCCTTTGATACTTACGAGCTTGAGTTATGGTAACGCTGTCCATAGTGAATAGATCTTTACTGCCTCGCGAGATTTCACAGCATATTTTTTGTTCTTCTGAAAGGATGTCATCCTCGTCGCAATAAGAATACATCCTATCTGCAATGATGGGTGTAAGACATTTATAAATTGTTGGCAGGCAGGCGATCGGTCGAAATTCAAATTGATTTTGAGCGTCTGTTTTTACAGGTAACATATGCGTAGTACCCGGCTGCAAAAGGCCTGGCATCAGACCTAGGTGCTAAATGATCTTTCGAAAACACCTTGCAAACGCATGATAAACACTCGTCATATGCTCGTACCAGAAGTCGTGCACCATGTTTAGAACTGGAAATTTCCAGTTACTTGCCCTTTTCAAGACCGCTAAAACATTTAAAGCTGTGACGTTTGTCAGCTGCCCTGCAGGGCTATGGCTTGCGATTACTTCCTGTAGTTTGGATTACATAAAGTTTAAATTGAATCTGTTTATTTTTCCGAAAAGACACAACCAGTAGTTAGTCATGTCTTCCAATTCCCTTAATTAAAAGACATGACTAACTACTGGTTGTGTGTTTTCGGAAAAATTAACGGATGCAATTTAAACTTTGCGTAGTCCAAACTGCAGAAAGTAATAGCAAACCATAGCCCTGCAATGCAGCTGATGTCTGAAAGGTTCGATTTTGTTTCCTTCGTGCACTACTTTTCTTTTTCTAACGCAGTCTTGCAGTATGAAAATCAGATATCTACCGTTAGTAGTCTTCAATCCCATCCAATATTGATGGTGTTACAGTCTCGATCAACCCACTCTCTCAGATCACTCACAGATAGAATTCGTGTTGTTACCCTGGAGATGGTGGCCAAGATTTTCCACGGAAGCTATTAAATCTATTTACGAAAGTAATTGTCGTGCTTCGAAAGTCCGAAAGGGACCGAAATTTCTGGCAAAACGAAGTGACTATGAACTGCATTTACAACGATGAGGAATGAGTGTAGGAGTATAATACGTAAGGCAAAGGATATTATTTGGACCATGTTTTGCACTGATATCGAGAAAGGAGCAGAGGCGGGTACACTGGATAAGCTGCTTTCTTGAAATCCGGACACTATTCTCGGCAATTCGAAATTGTCTGGTGGGTGACACTCCGAGCCTGACGGAGATACCTTGGCTCACCTGATCAAGGCACATTTTTCGCGCTTCATAATGTTCCTACTTAAAAACTGTGGAGAGACTCGTGGACAGATATATTTGCGATAAGGTTTTGTCAAGTAGTCCCCTTCACAAGCAACAGCACGCCTATAGGGCTGAGCACTCGACTGAGACGGCCCTAGATACAGCAGTTAACGTAATTGAGGTACAACTGAAGCAGAAAGGCTTCGCGATCGAAACCTTTATGGACATCGAACGAGACTTTAAATACACCTCTGGAGAGTTGATCAGGGCGGCCATGATCGCACACGGTATCCCTACTGCAGTCGTGAAATGGATCTGCCATATGTTCACCACACTTGCTGTGGTGCCTGGTAGTGAATGAACTGCTTCATCTACTCACGAATCAGGACCACCACTATTGTCCACCACCATGCAGACGATATACTGGTATATACCTCTATACTTGTATATACTGGTTATCTTGCGCGGTCAGCATTTGGATGCTTTTTTCGGAGTAATTCTGGTAGCACTAAGAATAGTAGTTTCATGGATTAAGAGGACTGGACTATTATTCAATCTAAGTAAGAAAGATGCAGTTTTATTCGCCAGAAAGTACAAGTGGCGAACCACTGTACATTCAAATTGACTGGACGAGAACTGGAAATCAAAATGCAAGCCAAATGTCTGGGATTTATTCTGTATAAGAAGCTGTCATGGAACAAGCACCTGGAAAACAAGTGCAAGAAGTTAATAGCGGCTCTTGAGCTCTGTAGCAGAGCCGTAGGAAAAAGCTGGGACTTGAAACCGGAGACACTTATGTGGAGCTACACAGCGACCCTGCGACCCAGACTAACCTATGCGGCAGTCGTCTGGTGGACCAGGGTCGAACTTTCTACTGTGAAGTTACGACTGAAAATAATTAGGCGAATGATTCTGAGAGGTATCACTGGTTCCTCGAAGCCGATACCCACAATGGCCCTGGAGGCACTAGTTAGTTTGAAGCCCCTCCATTTCACCATACAGGCCGTGGCTGCGAAGGAGGTCTGGGGATTAAATATGGTAAAACATAGCACTATCTCGACAGTTATGCAGATATCAATCGACATCGCGAGGAGGTTGCCACTAAGCATGCTCAGAAACAAAATGTCGACTC
Organism: Belonocnema kinseyi; assembly: GCF_010883055.1. Taxonomy (NCBI): domain Eukaryota; kingdom Metazoa; phylum Arthropoda; class Insecta; order Hymenoptera; family Cynipidae; genus Belonocnema; species Belonocnema kinseyi. Next base: position 14,012,847 of record NC_046660.1, read on the forward strand.
TTCGCTATCTTTCCGACAAGAAGTACCGAGTTACCCTATCCACGAAAGAGGAATGGGCTAAGTGTGAGGCAGACTTATCCAGTTATGGATGCAACTAGTTCACAGGTGACTTCAGAAAGAATGAGAATGCTGGGAAAGGTGTGTATCGTAGAAAGAACGGAATGGGCTTCACGATTGCAATGGGGTCCTGCGCAACAGTCCTACAATCTGAGATTGTGGCCTTGCGCTTCTAATGCAATAAGTTATGACAATAAAAGAAACATTCGCATTTCCTCAAACAGCAGGGCTGTTATAAAGGCCCTGAATTGAAGAACCGACCACGTCGCTACTAGTATGGAAGTGCTTTGAGGCAATGAATAAACTAGCTACAGAAAACCGAGTCACTCCGCTCTGGATCCCTGGACACATGGTATCAGGAGCTATATCGGACAGGCTAGCAACGCTAGCAGCAAAGAAATATTTTACTGGACCAGAGCCAGTTGTAGGAATTTCCAGCTCAAAGATAAACCCTTATCGAGCGAAGGAAATACTCAAGCTCGGGAGGGATAAAGTCAGGGTCCTAACCTGCGATTGCAAGGAAACGTGTAACACTCACAGGCAGTTACTGCACCAATGAGTCTGAAATATCAGCCACCAGCGTGGTTGCGATCTCCAACCTATGGAGAGGGCTTTGGGGCCACGCTTGAGGCTTATAAGGGGACGCAATATGATCACCCTAGCGTTAGGGGCTGTGTCGGTCTCAATCCAGAATAAAATAATAATAATAAAATGTTGAATGTATCAAATTAACAACATAAAAATATACGATTTTTCCAGTATTTAAAAATTCATTGTTTCGAAATTATTCAAATAACTACTTTCAAATTTTCACAAGATCAAGGAAAACGTTTTGTACACTCTTTAAAAAAAGGTACAAATTAAAAAAAATTTATTGGTTTATAAATATTTGATTTATATGATTGAATAAATAATTGAATTATATTCAAGTATGCTTTACTCTAAAAATGAGGGAAATGCCTACTTGTTATCATTCGTATGAATTTTCACATTTTTGTTGGATATTACACTATAAGCGATTGAAAACAGGAGGTCTGTCCACTCAGCGCTGTCACCAAGGCAATTTATAAAATGGAATACGCCATACTTTTTTGCTTTTTTTTATCTAATTTCATGCTAGAAAAATTTGTTTGCTCTACAAACATCGGAGAAAAGGATGGCTGCGCTAGTAGGACATGCACTCAGCGCCGCCCCCTACGAAAACCCACTAAAAATTATTATAATGAGATAAACGATTAGTCGAGATTTTTTGCTTTTATTTGCTCTATGATGACACATATTTCGTTTCCCAAAAACCTATCCCTAAGTCTTACAAAACTACCCCCTGTGATCAAAAACGTTTTGAAAATCGGAAAACTACCTTCAACAATGTCAACATGATATAGGGCTTCAAATTAATTACATGCCACGTGTTCTTTATATCACCTCTATATGTGAATATACGTGCACAGGGTTTTGGGTTGTTTCTTCACCAAAAATAAAATATAGCAGTTTAGTTAAGTCTGTTCCGATTAGCATATCATATCCCTAAAATATTATGTGATATATACAAAAGTTGTTTGATTAAATTATCCTAATAGCTATAGCAATGTTCTTGAATGTAGTAGTGTAAATGTAGTAATGTTAAATGTAGTAATGTTAATGTTCACCGCTGTGGTAGCAGTTTACCGGTCAAGAACCGCCTCGGAAAAAAATTATTAAACATTTTTTTAAAGAGCACTTTCAGCTTTCGCTAACTTAATTCGTCGCAGAGCATGATAATGCATATTTCTGATAAGTTTAATTAAGAAATATTAAAAACTTCCCATTTCATTGCTAGTTGAAGTGAAAAAATTAAAAATATTTTATTCAGAGAAAAAGAAACAGTTTTTCATATTGTGGATATATCTGAAAAATTAAAATGAAAAACTTTATTCTCAAGTGCTTAGGTGCCTTCTCACTTCATAAAAATAATTCTATATCTCCCTTTCGCATCCGGAGCCTCAATTACCGACAAAACGTCAGATTTTAGTAAATTATACATCCAGTAAATATCAAAGGATATAAGTGCCATTGCAAAGAAACATAATTTGGAAAATATTGCATTTCTTGTAAAAGATGTCATATTTCAACTCTATGCCAAAGTTGATAAAAATCCTAAAATTAAAAAAAAACGCTAGCAGAGTATCTTCTTAATTACTTCAAATTCAATTTCTGCCCAAACCCAGACCGTATCTTGCAACACAAGCTCAAGCAAATTTCTTAAGTCTTTGCGGGAAACAGGACCAATGTGCGGTGCTTGATCTGGAACCTGCAGAACAATGTTCATTTATGAATGAGTGATTTAGCTAAAGTAATAAAATATATAAAAAGTACTTATGAAGTTGGAAAATAAATAGGGCAAAAAAGGTTTCATGCTTATTTCCTGAAAAATTGCCATTTTTGCGCGTGCTATATTCCTCGCCGAGTAATGACATTTTCTCCATTCAGAACGTATTAACTAAATCTTAAATATGTCGAATATTCAAAAACAATTATGTGAAAGTCAAAATAAAGTTATTCTACACACAATTAATACTCAATTCTTTTATTAAAAAAAAGCATTTGCAATAACGCATTTCATAGGTTATATATTGAAAGAAAACCGACTTCTGCTAAGCTCAGCTAACATTACGAAGCGAAATTTTCATTAGCACTATTTTGTAAAGTTTAGCAACTCACCTCAATATATTTATTCATTTATAACATTAGAAATAGTGCTTATACAGATGTCGCGTTGCGGTCTACAAAACAAAACAAAATAAAATGTAACGCGCTTGCGCGAAGTGTCCTCATGAAGAAAGATGCACGTGTCCATTTTCACTTTAGCCATGTATTCCTTATAATAAAAGAGGACTTAAGTTATTTTTTCAGATTTTTAATGCCTGATTCATAATATTCATCCCTGCTGTGGTTATTTTGAAAAAGATAATACTCGATTTTCTCAAAAACTAAACAACTTTTGCTGCTAAATTGGTATTTAAATAATAAAGCAATCTTGTCAGTTTGGTGCCGATAAAATTTTTTTTTTGCCAAAGACAATTCGGTTTTCAAAACATTTAATTGTCTGATCTTTAAAACTTTTACAACAAATTCGGTTTACTGTATTATGATATTCTCCGTCTTTCGCGTGGGATTCACAACATTTAAATTGAAAAAAGAAAAAAATTATTTTGACCTCAAAAAAGATTTGAACTCCAAAAATCGTAAGAAATTAAATCTTATGTAAGGAGGAAGTCTTCAAATTATTGGATCAAATAAAAATAATAGATTACAGAAAAACAACAATAGGTCAGTTTATCGCTGGCTGTGGATACCGTTCCAAAAGAAACTTTTTCTCTTTCGAGGCAAACAATTCGACGAGCCATTTTTCGACTTCTTCAAAATTGGCGAAGCGATACTCTGATGCGTTGTCGTGACGAAAGAGAATTTTTTTTCTCGCCAAATGTGGTCGTTTTTTTTAAATTTCTTCTTTCAGCTGCTCTAATAATGATGCATAATATTCACCA
>NC_046660.1:14016530-14040697 GCF_010883055.1 Belonocnema kinseyi
CATATATCTAGTCGCGAGTGGTGCTGACTGAAAACAGATGATTTGGAGCGATTCGCGCGCCATCTGTTGGTCATTCTAAGGACTTATTGAACTACCCTCGTACAACCAGAGGCAGAAGCAGAGGTTCAGCGACCGAAAAAGCGACGAAAATAGACGTACCATACTAACAGAGATGTTATGCGCCTTTAGTTTTTGGTAGAGAAATGTGGGCAAACTGTGAAGTGAGAAAATCATAGACTCTTCTTACTTGAATACACAGAGCTAGCCACAAATATAAATGAGCAGAATCTGTCAGATGAAAAACGCTTAATATCTGCGTGTACTAATAGCACATCTCGACAGCAAGGTTTTACCTACGTATTTGATCGTAGCACAAACTGCGTTAGAGGTGCAAACTCTTGTATACTGTGCAGCTGTGTCAACCGTTAGAACGTTGGGCCGAAAAACTGGGCCTGCAAATGCAGTTTTTTTCCCAGCAAGGGATCGAGATCCATCATAGAAGATCAGGTTGGCTATGGATGTAAGCAAAGTAAGGTGCAAATTAGTTCGATTAACTCAATATAAAAAAGGGAATAGAAGCAGAAAGCCGATGAAACATGTTACTAAAATCATCCACCGTCGGTACATCGAGACATTAACACCAGCAATAATGGATGAAATTTTAGACTTTCGACGACAGAGGCTTGATGTTCTTAATGCCACACTACGTCGGCGCAAGAAAAGTAATGCACAAAGGCAACAAATTCAAACCTTCCAGACAGATGAAAGAAGGTTCCATCGTGAAGTGAGAGTAAAGCCAAATAACCACCGAGGCACCGAAGTCCCTTAATTGGAAGATATGAGTAACTAAAAGTCGGGCGTTTGAGGAAAAATGAACAGATGCACAACTTCTAGTACAAGTACTCAATATCCATCTGACTTTTGACCGATAGCCTATCTTGCAAAAATTTATAAATGTCTAACAGCTATCATTGCAGATAAGGTTTATTGTCATTGCGACGGGAATTGCGTTCTTACAGAAGAACAAAAAGTATGATGCAGAAACTCACGAGGCTGTGAATATGTAGTCACTACAGACGCTGTTGCTATGACTCAAGCTCGTAAGCATCAAAGGAACTTACACATGGCACACATTGACTACGAGCCAGCGTTTCCTACCGTGCCGCTTGAATATTTGCTTGAAGTCTTAAAACTATACAAAATCTGTCCAAGGCATTATTGACTTTCTAAGCCATGCGATGAGGCTCTGGGGTACAAGAATCGTGTATTCTGTTCATGGACAACCAAGGATAACTAGATCAATACGCTTTACGACGGGTATATTTCAAGGAGACTCCTTCAGCGAACTATGGTTCTGTTTAGCGTTGAATCCATTGAGCAAAACACTAAACAGCATGTCTAACGGGTTTAGGATTCATGATAAGGAGGATAGTAATCAAGTGACCTATCTTCATTACATGGATGACCAGAAGTTGTACGCTAGTTCAGCCCAGAAACTGCAGCAAGTGATCGTCAGACTAAATAAATGTAGAACAGTACATTTAATCAGAGGGGAATTAGTGAACGCAGAGTTAGAGAACGAGTCCGAAAATGACATCGAGGCAATGGCTGCAGGCGAATCATATGAATATCTGGGTATTCTTGAATCTAAGGGTATTCAGCATACGATAGTTATGACAAGCCTAGCCTAAACCTGCCTTCACTACGAGACTCAGATTGATTATGAAGAGTTTTCTCAACTCGGCAAACAAAATCAGGCGATCAACACATATACCATCCCTGTCCTCACGTACTCCTTCGGGCTCATAAAATGGTCTAACACCGACCTTGAGAAGTTAAACAGAATTTTTCGCGTAGGAATGACCCTTTGTCAAGCGGGTCTTGACGACAGGCTCTTAAATTTGTCCTCAGATGGGGCCCTGATTATCAGGGCAAAAGCATAGAGGAATTAGAAATAAAATAGAGGCAGAAAGCCATCCATTGCGAGCACCCCAACACTTTAGATCAAAATGAAGTCGATAGTGAGGCATCTAATATTTGGCTCAAAAAGATTGTTCTGTATCCAGAGACGGAAGAATTCGTCATTGCAATACAGGACAAGGTTGTCAGCACCAATAATTATCGCAAAATCGTGTTGCATCAAGACGTGGTTGAATGGTGCAGATTATGTGGAGATACCAATGAATCCATCGAACACATTAATGATGGCCATCACGTAATGGCTCGGAAAGAATATACGCAAAGACATAATAATGTAGCGGGCATTATTTATCAACAATATGCTCTAAAACTAGAACTCTTAAAATAATGGATGCCCTTCTATAGATACATCCCAATGCCCGTTTTAGAGAGCAAATATTACATCTAATATTGAGATTTTACTATCCAAACGGATCATTACATCCGGGCCAATCGACCTGAGATCGTGATGCGAGAAAAAAAAGGTGGGAGAGTGTACATCATCGATATTGCTTGTCCGCTTAACCGAAATTCGCAGTCAACCTATATAATCAAGATTCACAAATATATCGAGTTGAGGGATAAAGTAAAGACCATATGGAGGAATGTGAATAATGCATCTATTCATCCCATTGAGATTTGGGCTACAGGCAATGTGCACGCAAGATTCATTGAACATCTTGAACATTTAGGATTTCGTAGGACATTGGCAGTAGCTCAGAAGGCGGTTTTATTAAATACCTGTCGCAGTGTAAGAAACTTTCTTGACCATCAGGAAGCGAGCGACTGAAAACCCATGAAGTAGCAGATGGTAGCTCTAAGAAAGCATCCAGAGGTGACTGTTGTCACTTTCAACGCTCGTGGCCGCTTGTAATTGTATACCTACAACATCATCGCAAGAGGTTTCAACCATCGTATTAAATTATTTGAATTATCTTATCACATTCTAATATCATCAGTCACTTGACTTAGTCCATGGCTATGATGTGTAACCGGGCTTCCCCGAGTAAAAGTTTAATAAAAACTGTGTGAAATAATAATAACTAGAGGTTTATTTAGATTTTTTATGCTAAAGCTTCCACAAAATATCAATTTTTAATAAAGCGAAACGTCCTCAAGTAAAATATGACTTTTGTGAGATACCAAACTGACGCGAACTGTCAAACTGGTTGTCAGAAAAAAAATCCAGACAAGTTTATTATATCCCTTTTTGTCTTTTACGTTTCCACGCAGAAAGTAGACAGTAACGTAGGATTGAATGCCGACAAAGTAAATAAATAAATTTTCCAGGTATTTCATATTTCAATTAAAAATGATTATACCACTGATGAGAATTTTCTTTCTTCTCATTTATTTTCTCTCGCCCTTTTCGATACTTGATTTTACAATGGACATTATATCTATTATTTAAACGTTACCCTAATGCTGTTTCTTGTTACAGAATTAATAAGTTCAATAGCGAGAACATTGAAGGATTTATTTCCTGAATACAACAGTATAATGCCTCCTGTCGAAGAATTCTGGTTTGAAGGTCAGATCCAGAAATTCGAAACATTTGGTGATAGACCTTTGGTAATCAATCCGGTGGATCTTGTAAAAAGGGGTCACATCATATTTGGAGCACGACTGGGATATTTCATTTCAGGTCTACGCACATTATTTCCTTCTCCGGAAAACGTATCCTTCGTATTTGATACGAATAAAGAAGAGTGGGTTATTGTGTCTTATGATCTATCACAAAAACTGGGTACAAATAGTCTTTTACCCCTTGTTGTTGCACGCGATCAAGTTTCTGGTACACACGTATCAACATCGAATAATCCGGTATACAAAGAAGCACACATTAAAGCATGCAGACAGGCAAATGAGCGCGTAGACATTGTAGAACAACAGCAAATGCAGCTTTTGAGAAAGGATCAAACAACTATACAAGACATCGCTATAAATATCAAGAAAGAATACTGTGAAGCATATAATCTTGAATTTACGCGTTATTTATATCTGCATGGAGAATACAATTTACACGGGTATAAAGAAAGGCATCCTTAAAAACACAATAATGCTGAGGTCAATTTGCAGAGGACACCTCAGAAAATCGTGGTAATTCATTAAGTCTAGAAAAAGGAAAAGTATATAAACTTTGCATGTAATATCAGGAACATAAAAGAAACCCAACTCCTAGGTGATTTACATTGGCCAAGACACACCAAAGATATAATCTCATTACATTTAGTTATGTTGTATGATTGAGAAAAAATTCTTCGTCGGACGATGCAATGCATCTTATTTTTACTTCTTCGGCTTAAGTGAATATGTTTTAAGTCAATTTAAGGAACATTTATATGTATGTTCACTTATCAGTGAATATTGTACGTGTAGAATTTTTATATCTCAAAAATGTGATGGAAATATTTTAGGCATTTTAAGAATCGCATTAAATGGCAGCATTGGGAGGTTCATTGTTAGCCTTAGATATTCTTGTGTCTTGCCATTTTGAAAGATAAATTTTTAAAACCATTAAAAACAGATTTATAAAAAATGGATGAACGTTTAATTTAATTGAGAAGAGTGTAAGAAAAGCTTATACAAAATGACACATTTAAGTTAAATACCGACTGAAGCGACTTCCCTTGGGCGGCTGCAAAAAAAGTTGAACTTTGGTTGGGCCACTCATAGTGCACTAGGGTGGCTCAAAAGTCTTTTTTTAAAGGGTAACTACCCCCCTCCCCTACATTTTATTCTAAATCTGAAAAAAGAAATTCCAACATTTTTTTTTATTTTAACAGTTGCCGGTTTCGACTTGAAGTATCATATGTAAAATGCATGGGGCAAAACCACTTTTTTGAGTTTTTGGAAGAATTTTTTAGGGATGAAAAAGTGTGACGGTAATGTATAGGGGCTTGTTGAGAATTATGCAATGAAGAATTTGATGTATCAAACAAAAATTGTTGACACCCCTAACACACCCCCGCGGGTACCTAAAAACTACCCTTAAAACAAAAAATGTCAATTCTTCATTAAATCTACCGTTTGGGCACTGTATTTTCTTTTTTTTTCACTTAAAGTTATTAATATCGGTCTAGTGGCATATTTGTTAGCATTACTCTAGTGAAATATTGACTAACATTGTTTCATTAATTTTTAATTGTTTAAACAAGTTAAATTTCTCTGAATAATTTTTTTAATTCGTTTTTTTTTCCTGAAAATTATTACTATTGGTCTAGTGAAATATTTATTAACATGAGTTCATTCATTTTCAATTATTTAAACTAATGGAAAATGTTATTGAATATTCTACTAAAGAAATATCAATCATTTTTAGTGAAAAAATTATTTAAACGAATTCTACTTGTTTAAAAAATTGTAAATTAATTAACTAATTTTATTAAATATTCCACTAGACCGATGGTAATAATTTTTAAGTAAAAAGACTAATTATCAGTGAGCAAATTATTTAAACCAATTTAAAAGAAAATTGTTTTAACAAAATTGCATGTGTTTAAGTAATTAAAAATTAATCAACCAATAATAAAAAATATTCTAATAGACAAATATTTATAATTTGAAGTAAGAAAATACGAGAGTACAGTGTTCAAAAGGTCGATTTCATGAAGAATTGATATTTCTGGTTGTAAGTGTACTTTTCAGGTAGTCGTGGGAATGTTTTAGGATGTTAACCAATATGTATGATACACAAAATTCTTCGTTGGATAATTCTCTACAGGCCCACATACTTTTCTGTCAGATTCTTTTAAACCGAACAAAATTATCCTAAAAACTGAAAAAAGTGATTTTTCTTTATGAATTTTACATAGAGAACCTCTAGTCAAAACCGACACCTGTTAAAATAAAAAAAAATAAATAAAAAAAAATTACGGATTTTTTTGTTTGGATTTGGAATAAGAGGGGGGGGGGGATCCTTAACCTCTAGCATGAAAAAAAATTTTCCACTGATTTTTGGAAAAACCTGTTGTGCACCTTATTTTAATCGGACCAAATCTATGGTCAATGACAACGAGTTAAATGTCAGGGTCATAATTAGTTAACAAAACTATAGTTACTTTCTGAGCCAAACCTGTAGCTTGAATTAAAAATGGAATAATAGTCTTAACGAAAAAGTAAAAATAGCTCCGCAGACGTCTCAGCCATATCTGTGGGTGTTTTGATGTCATTTGTTTGAAAAAGTCATTTTTCAAACAATTACGTTGTTAATTAACATTGTAACTTTATTTAAAAAAATTAAAAGGTATATCAAAAAAGTAAACATTCCTGTGTATTCATCTCGGCAATATCTCCCGGTGTTTTTTGTTTTCTTCATTTTTTCAAAAATGTAACTATTCAAACAATTATACTGTTTATAATTTTCAGGAATTTATTGAACAATTACAGAAAAAATGTTAAGCAAGTTTAAGCGAGCTTAGACGTAATTTGGTGATTGTAAAATCTCTTTTGTCAAAACTCTTTCACCTTTAGCTAACACATTCTTATGAAATAACTCGTGCTTCAAACTCGATTTTGTCCAAACTGTTCACTTTTCTACAGAATGTTTAACACTTTTATACGAATTGTATATTAAATGTATTTATCTGACTAACATAATTTGGGGCTGCTTATTCACATATATAATAACAAAGTAGAAATTTCATTTTTAATGCGTTTCATTTGAATTTGTGTTGCATAAGTTTTTATTTATTTATTTTTATTTTTAATCTTGTTTTTTACGATTAAAAGAAAATTGACTCATTCTGTTTCGGAATTTTTCATAAAAATTCGTAGGTTCTTATTGGGTGAACTACTTTTGTCTCTCATATTTTTTCCACACAGTCCCTCGCATTCCAAAAAATTTAATTTGTTTACTTTCAACAATACTTTTTACAACTAAAACAAACACTACACATTTTGTCAAGAAATTATTCATCACAAATTTGTAGCTCTTTTTTGGATTAACAAATTTTGTCGATCCTTTTTTTTTAGTTTGTGTGGTTTGTCACAAAAATCGTTTTTTTTTATTTAAATTTTTTTACGAATAAAAGAAGCCACGTATCCTGTCAAAAAATAATTCTTACTCAGAAGTGACCGTGCAGTGAATGAAATCTCTCGCAATTAACCTTAAAATCACAACAATAACTATGAATTCACCCTGCAATCACTGCAGTCCCTCGAAATTTCACATGAAATCACTGTAATCACTCAGAATTAACCCTGCAATGTGGATCCTAGGTGATCCACATTGCTGGGCGAGCGTTCATGGCATGGTGGATCTGTATATTGAAGTAGGCTTAAGTCCGCTGTACTATACTCATGTTTTAAGGGCATCACATTCCCTTAAATTTCCCAATTTAAGGGCATTTGATGCTCAGAAAATTAACGATTTTATCAGTTTAAGGCTTCCTTGGCCTTTTTCCTAGAATAATCTATATTTTTTTTCTTAAAGTTTTTGGACATGATAGCGATATTGCTAACTGACGTACCCGCAAACTTTTTTGTGGGTGTTACAATTCTCTACTATAATTATTCTTGAGTGCTACTGACAGCATCGGTACGACAGAGACCTACATTATCGGAATCGCAGAGAGCTAAAAAACGATCCTAACCTCAAAATAGTTCAGATGCATGAACCGGGGGAACTGTACCCGATTGAATATATGACGAAGTAGCGCATGCGCTGAATTTAATTCTTGATTGCGAATAAGATAAATTTAAATATAATAATAAACTATTCATTCTTACATTTATCTTATTCACATTACTGTTCCTATCTTTGCGCTCGCTGAACAAGCTTGTTTTTTTATGGAGAAAAAATCTTATCTGTTAATTTTTTTTGGGAAGGAAAATTAACATACGTTGTGTGAACGTCCTTTTTTTTGACAGGATATTAAGTTTCTTAGTTAAAAGTAATATCCCTTTAGGTAAAAAATAGTTGACCCCCCCCCCATTACTCAAACGTAAAATACAAATACAAAATTTATAGCCTTTTCCATCTTCTTTAGGCTGCATTTAGAAAAATATCTAGTCCTAAGCCTCTTAATATTTATAATAATATTTATTATTTATTAGGAAAACGGAAACCCTTTATCATGTGAATCCATTATACAAATATGTAATCTGTTTTTATAAAAACTTCCTTCAAACACTATTATCCGCTTGATATTGTCTCATGCAATTTTCACATTTAAAGGAACAAGTAAAGAACAAAGGAACGCAGTTTCAGGAAAATTTTCAACAACCAAAATGAATTTCTAACGATAAGTGTAACAAACGCCTCTCAAATTGAAAAGAATATTTTACAATCAAATGGTTGCAATTTTTTACAAAAAATATTTATATTTCAACAAAAAAGATCAATTTTTCCCATTCTAATAGATGTTTGCCATTTTTCTTTTAATGATAGGTGTGACTCACTCGATAGGAGAGTAGATTTTCTGTTTCATTTAAAATCTCTTACAAAAATTGACTTGCTCACACTTCAATTTTTTACAGAATTTTCTTACAACTAGCTCTTAGAAATTAACATCCATGCACACCTTATAAATAATGCGCTCGATTCCATAGCCTACCGAACGTGTTCTCGCGTTGGTGTCGCGGTAGGGCTTGAGTTCTCCCTTCATGACTTTGACGGCTATGTTAGCGGTAGCACTGCTACTGATAGGGTTTTCCATGTCAGATAGGCTGATAACAGAGATGAGAGGGACTAAGTAGAACACCAAAAGGCATAAGTAAAAAATGGAGAGTATATTGAAGATTCTGAAACGCTTGTAGCTTCCCCAGGATCGTCGGCGCGTCCCTGGAGCCACAGTTGGGGATACAGCATGCGGGATAATGGCGAAGGTGAGCTACTAGATGGTCCAGCAGACCTCACTTATCAAACATCTGGCTAGCACAACCTCTTCGATAAACGGTAACGAGTAGAATATCAACTATGCCTGCTGAGGATGCTTTAGCTAACGTTCGCTATTTGCTCTCTGTTACGAAAGTGCGAAGTTTAAAACAAAAATTGAAAAAGGATACAATTTAAGATCGAAGTTTGATGTAAAGTATCCTAATATACAAAAGTTCACACTAAGAGTTCTTATCACTGAGGTGAAGGACGTTAGGATTAATCTACAAGTCACAAAAGACCAAGCAATGGAGATTAAACAACAGGTTCATTCGGCTTGGAAAAACGATGGCAATAAACATCAGTTAAAGGAAGACTCGTCATAGGTCAATCAGGAGCCATTGATGTTCTACCTTAACCTGTTGATGATCCAACACCACCACATCCTCGAGAGGTGGATGACCTTATAAAGCTAGAGGCAGCAGCAGGGGTTCAGCAACCAAAAAAGCGGTGAAAATCGACATAACATTTGAACAAAGAGGTTATACTCCCATATTGTTTGGCAGAGAAATATGGGCGAATAGTGAGGAGAGATCATCATAAATTCTTCTTACTTAAATACCCATAGCTAGCCAGAAAAATAAATCAGCAGAATCTTGACTGAAGCTGAAGACATAGGTGCTAGGGATGATCAACATCATGTAACGGATCCACTAGAACCACATCCAGACGTTTTACCTACGTATTTGAACACAATACAGACCAAGATCCACCATGGAAGTTCAGGTTGGATTTGGATGTCAGCATATTTAGGTGAAGAGTAGATCGATTAGCTCAATATAAAAAAATTAAATAAAACCAGAAAGCTGATAAACCATGTAACTAAAATCTTTCACCCCCGGTACATCGAGATATTAACACCAGCAATACTGGATGAGATTATGGACTCTAAATAACAGAGACCTGATGCCCTGAAATAAAACTGACAAACATCACGGCTTTGCATGTTTCAGCGGTCTTGTAAAGGGCCAGTAACTGGAAAGCTCCAGGTCCGGACATGGTGCACAACTTCTGGTACAAGTACCTGACGAGTGTGCATCTTGCGTTGGAAAGGTGTTTTCAGAAGATCATGGAACATCAAGATCTGATGCCAGCCTTTATGCTGCAGGGTATTATGTAAATGTTACCTAAAAAAGCAGACCGTCGAAGTCCATCTAAATTATGACCGATAGCCAGTCTTCTAAAAATTTATGAATGTCTAACAGCTATCATTGCAGATAAGGTATATTCTCATTACGATGAGAATGACATCCTTACAGAAGTACAAAAAGGATGTTGTAAAAACTGATGAGGCTGTAAAGATCTAGTGACTATAGACGCTGTTGCCATAATTTAAGCTTGTAATCATCAAAGGAACTTACACATAGCATACATTTGCTTGAAGCCTTAAAACTTTACAAAATCTGCCCTATTATTGACTTTCTACGTAATTTGATGAGGCTCGGTGGTACAAAAATCAAGTATTTTGATCATGGACAAACAAGGATAACTAGTTCAATACGCTTTACGACGGGTATATTTTAAGGAGACTCCTTCAGTACACGATGGTTCTGTTAAGCGTTAAACCCCTTGAGCAAAATACTAAACAGCATGCATTATGGGTTGAGAATTCATGATAATGAGGATGGTCATCAAGTGGCCCATCCCCTGTACATAGATGACCTGAAGCTGCACGCTATTTCAGCCCGGAAACTGCAACGAGTGGTTGATGTCACAAAGCAGATTTTCAATGATATTCACATGAAGTTTGGACTAGATAAATGTAGAATAGTGTATTTAATTAGGGTGGAATTAGGGACCGCAGATTTATAAAACAAGTTTAGAAATGACATCATGGCAATGGCTGCAAGAAATCATATAAATATCTGGTTATTCTTGAATTGAAGGTTATTCAGCATACGTTAGTTGAGACAAGCCTAACGACTGCCTTCACTGCGAGACTTAGGCTGATTATGAAGAGTTTTCTAACTCGGCTAACAAAATGAGGGCAATCAAAACATATGCTATCCCTGTCCTCAGGGTATCCTGCATTTGGATAATTGCATTTGGTGGTGGAGGTGGTGGTGGTGGTGGTGGTGGTGGTGGTGGTGGTGGTGGTGGTGGTGGTGGTGGTGGTGGTGGTGGTGGTGGTGGTGGTGGTGGTGTATTGTTCAAATATTAAAGGACTGATGGAAGATCTTAAGCCAAATAATTATGAGGATGATGATTGGAGACTGTTTATTGACTCATCAAAAAGAAGCTTAAAAGCTGGAATACTTCACAACACGAATCAATATGCCGCAGTACCTGTCGCACACTATACGACAATGGAAGAATCCTTCACTAGTTTAAAAAAACTTCTAGAGGCCATTGAATACAAAACATATAATTGGCTTATATGTGGCGATTTTAAAGTTTCAGGTGTGTTGCTAGGACAGCAGTCTGGATTTACAAAGAATCCGTGTTTCTTGTGCCTTTGGGATAGTAGAGATCGCGAAAAACATTACAAAAATCATAAGTTGGCTGAAAGGAAATCACTTGAAATAGGAAAAGGAAATATCATTGAATAAGCCCTGGTTGATCCAAAAAAAGTATTGATTCCTCCATTACGTATTAAATTAGGAGCCATGAAGCAATTTGTGAAAGCCTTAGATGCAAATAGTCGATGTTTAAAATATTTGGAAAATAAGTTTCAATATAAATCTGTTGCCAAGTTGAAAGAAGGGATTTTTGATGGTCCCGAAATAAGGAGACTTTTACAAGATGATAAATTTCCAACGACAATGTCAAAAATTTAAAGGGATGCATGGCTCAGTTTCAAGGAAGTTGTGAAAAACTTTTTGGGAAATAAAAGAAGTGAAAATTATAAAGTTGTAGTACCCGAAATGATTAAGAACTTTGGAAAAATGGGGTGCCTGATGTCATACAAATTGCACTTCCTGCATAATCACCTGGATCGATTCCCAGAGAATTGTGCCGATTACAGTGGAGAGCAAGGAGATCGCTTCCATCAAGACGTAAAAGAAATGGAAAATCGCTACGAAGGTAGATGGGATGTCGCTATGATGGCTGATTACTGCTGCTTACTGAAAAGAGAGTATAAAACTACAGGAAAAAAGCGAAAAAAACCGTTACGTCGATCATTTGATAGTAAGAGAGTACGGTATGAGCGAAAAACATGAACACAAGTTGATACAAAAACCATAGAACCCCAAAGGTCACATCCGTGGACTTGACTTTTTTTTGGTGTGCCTGTGTAATTATTCATTTATTATGAGGAAAATGTATTTTGCAAAATTTTTTGATTTAGAAAAATTATAAAGTTGTCTAAAAATACAAGTGTGCTTAATAGGTATTTTTTAGTTTTAAAAATATCGAAAATTCAAAGAGAATTCAAATTTTGAAATAAAATTTGAAGCTTCCTAAGGATGATTGAAGGAAAGATTCAGATGGCTTAACAGTTTCGGAAATGGTTAAAACAGTAATTTAAAACCTTCAAATGATTTCAAAAAATTTTAAACAGAATGCCAATTTTTTTTAACTTTCAAGGAATGAATACATTCCACTGTGTCAAATTTTTCATAAACTCCCTATACTTTCTCTCTATCCTGCTACATTCGAGTAGCATATGTTCTATCCTTACCTGCTTTCGTTTCACGTCTCTTTTTCCTTCTTACTATATCTTCTCTTTCTTCATCCCAATCCCATTATACTACATTCATATGGATTATATTATATTATACCTTATTTCCTTCCTCTTCCGTTAGTTTCCTTAACTTAAACGAGATCTCCCTCACTACACATGTGAAATCATCCTATATTTTCTTCGAACTTACATACAACATCCTCTTCTTTGCCATCACTTCCCCCTTATGTTCACATTTATGAAGCTTCACTAGTAATATTCTTTCCCCTCTTCGCTCTTCCCTCTATACACTTCTTACTTTCTCTATCTCCACCTTCGCATTAATCCTTTTTAGTGGTACTTCCACTCCTACCCTTAGCTCCGTACCCTCTAATATTCTCTTTATCACCCTTTTCTCCTGCTTTCTTCATGAATCCCCAATACTTATATCATAAATTCGTGAATTTCTTTCAGTCTTTCCTTTTTCATCAAATCTTCAGTTGGATCTCCGTTTTCTCCAGGCCCCTCACTATTCTCATCCGGCGGCGATCTGAATATTTTTGGATATTCACAAGCTTCAACCTATATCATCCTTCTCTTTGCTGCTTCCCCTCTCTTCCTTTTGACTCACTTTCTTTAATCTTCTCTTTTGGTGTGGTAAATACTTCCTGCTCTAAATCCGGGTTTTTGCGCTTTGATGTTCGCTCCGCTAGCCAGCGTTGGGTATAGTTCCTAAATTCCATCCTAGGACATAACAGAACAAATAATATTTTAAAAAGTGACCTTGCATTTGAAATTTTTCATTTCATTGAACTTTTCACTTATAAATTTAATTTTAGTCCGTTTTCTTTCTCCCTTGACTAAAAAATCTTGTTTTGTTGAAAAGTTACGTATTTTATTAAAAATTCGTATTTATTTCTTCAGTTAAGTATTTTGAATCTAGGATTTAACTACTATATTTAAAATTCATCTTTTTCAATATTTCGGGTATAACCATCACAACTCCGTTACAAGACCTCTATCAGTGATGCGATAGCAAACATAATTCGTT
The DNA here is from genome assembly GCF_010883055.1 of Belonocnema kinseyi. Taxonomy (NCBI): domain Eukaryota; kingdom Metazoa; phylum Arthropoda; class Insecta; order Hymenoptera; family Cynipidae; genus Belonocnema; species Belonocnema kinseyi. The sequence continues at coordinate 14,030,022 of NC_046660.1, forward strand.
TTTCAAAGTCAAGGAGAACTATGTCAGGCTTCGAGTTTACAATAGAAACAATTGTCGAGAATATGAAGTTGCAGCATATGTATCTTCAAAATAAGGCACTATTTTTAAATCATAATCGTGTAGACTATTGATCAATTTCATCATCAAATGTATTAAAGTTATGCCATAGTTCATATGTAAAAGGCGTTTTAACTGCCCACCGTAATGATTTTCAAGATTACGGCTAAGAAGTGAATTACGTATCCCGAAAAATGTCTAAAATTTACAGCATTATATATTAAGAAAGATTTAATTAATTATGGACATACCTGAACATTATAATTAATAATTTGTGAAAGAAGTTGCGACTAAGTTGTCAAAAATATTATTTTCAACGATATGATACATCTCCATGAATAGTCTTTTATAATAAGATGATTCGGGAAATAGCATAATAAAACATAGAAAATCAAATTTTTGTTGAATTTCTATTGTCTGCTTAGATAAATCCATCTTGCCATTAGGTTTCATGTATGATTGTTCACGTTCTTCAAATGAATATTATATATCTCTCAGACTGTCTGATACTACACTCGCTACAATTCATACAAGTAATTTTATAACTGCTTTGGTGAATTTATCAATTGAAGTTTTATCTGTTTGATTTGCGAAACAGTTACAAACCACCCTTAAGTGGTTTCATTTACAAATTACTTTAAAGTTATAATTTTTGAAATTCTAGTACAGAATTTGAAAAATAATAGAGAATATGAAAGGACAATTGTTTAGTCAAGATTAATGTAATTATTATGGCAACTGGTGTAAATATTATGATTTTTAATCTGAGTTAATCGTATGTGTGGAGGACGTTCGATCTCTTAGGTGACGAATTATGTTGGAAATCCATTCGATTCCAAGGTTTCAATTATTGTTTTTATCTTCATATTAGGCCCACTGTGTGTCTAAAAACAAGACGGCGATCCCTTGATTTCCTAAGTTTATAAGTTCCAAACAGTGTTACTTATATCATATCTAAAATCGGTTTTCCTAATAAATTTAAATAAAATCTTAAATTCTTTAATCTGGCGAGGATTGTTGTACTCTTTCGAATTAGGCTATAAAATTAAAACTATGGCTATTGTTATCCTGAAAATGAGAAAGGTCGATTTTTTCAGAAACCTCACAACTTTTGTTGCTAAATTGGTACTCGAATAATGAACGCTCACGGCAAGAGATATCGGTGAAATATCCTATTGATCTCTCACGATATTTTAGCCATAAATCGGGATATCTCAGGGACATTGCGAATTATATCCTTCGAGGCGGAAATCTTTATATCCCTGGAATGGCCTAAATAGATCTCAGAATATGCTGAGAATATCCCATCAATGTCCCAATTTTTTTTTGGTACAGACTATCTTAATTTCCATAACTCGGGAAATCCTAGGATATTTTTGCGGTGTCCCGTATCTAAAATGCAGAATATGAAAGATGCAGAATGAAAATTAAATAATCCGAAATAAAAGTAATTATATACCGTTACATAATAAGAAACAGAAAATACTGTCACTTTCCAGAACAAAAAAATATGCTTAGAGGACGTTTAAAGCCTTCAACATTTTTGACTTAAAGTCAAATTCGAAACATAGTTTCTAACAATGCAATGGCATATTACAACGTTGAAGAACGTTTTTCAGAGAGGTTTGTATCAAACAATTCCTCGATGGACCCATCTGAGTTAACTAATTCTCCATGCAAAGAAATTTGATACCGAGAAACATCATGATATTAAAGACATATGCGCAAACTATTAAACCTGGAATTTATTACCACGTCGGTTTGAAGGTTGGAATTCGAGAAGTGCTTTTGAAGAACGCTCATCATCGAGTTTCTAGGATTAACATTAAAATAGGGATTGATGGTATACCTATCTCGAAGACATCTAAAGCAACTTTCTAGCTAATTTTAGGCCATTTGAAGATATGTTTTTAGCTCGTGTACCACCTTGATCAAAAAATTTTAGGTCTCGTCACTGTGTGGCGCTCTCGTTAGGCCGATTTCAATTCTTCTTTTTTTATTGTGTTTGTAGAAGTTTCATTGATTTTGTGTCAGATTTTTAGCTTGATAGCTTGACATTTATTGAAGTGACGCCGTATGGTTTCTATTTTTTACAAAAAAAAATGTCATCGGCTTTGAATTCACCTGATTTGACTCCCTGCGACTTTTTCCTATTCGATCGAATCAAGAAACCGCTCCGCGGAACGGGTTATAGCTATGGCTATACCGCAAACCAATTATAAAAAATGTTTCGAGGATTGGATCAAGAGCTGGCATAAGTGCGTTGCAGTCGAAAGGGGAATACTTTGAAAGGGACAATATCAATTATGATGAATAAACTTGTATTTTTGATTTAAAAAATAAAGTCCTAAAACTTTTTGAACAAGGTGGTATACTTTGTATAAGAAAAACCTACCTTTAGCCGAAGAATTTTTAGAAGAATTGCTAGATTTATGCAATAATAGTTTCACAAATATACCACCTTTTTAGTTCTCTTCACGTTGCTATCAGGATTTTATGCAGTGACTCATTCGTAGAGAGGCAAGGTTATTTGAATTACACAGAACAGTTATTATCGCATTTTGTAGAGTCACTGATTCTAATCTACGGTGAACATTAATTATCTCACAACATGCATAGATTATTGATATAGTTGGTAAGCTTAGAATGTTTGGAAAACTAAATAACTTTAGCGCATTTAATTTTGAAAATGTCATGTAGTGCCTGAAAAAATAGATGCGTTAAGGAGATAAACAGCTGCAGCAATTAGTGAAAAGATATTTATAATTCGAGGCTAATGCCTCAAAAATTTTAAGCTGAATAAAAGTGAAATTCAATTTCTTCATTAGTCGCAACACCACAATCGTCTGTTACCTGATGGCTGTATTTCTTCACAGTATACAGCAATATTTACGGAAGGATTCAAACCAGACCTTACCCTGTAGTCTCTTTGCTGCGTCAGTGTTTAGGTTATGCGCGCTATGAAATTGTCGTAAGGAAAGAAGAGAAATCATAAATATCTTTCGAAGAGAAAAATAAGCGTTTTAATAAAGGAAAATCAGGTGTATGAAAACTGTCTATTTAAAAAAAATATGGTGTCTTTGAGAGCATGTACAAGACTGTAAGAAATTGCAGATCTTTTTCAAGAAGGAAAGTATAGAGATGTGAAAATGTAAAAGAGAACTCGTCACGAACAAGTGACCTCAGAATGACGACCTGAGAGCGACATGCCAAAACTTAAAAGGAAACGAATCGTTCCAGATTCATCGGATGAGAGTTCTTCTAGTGATGATGTAATTGATGATTATTTGATCAATGAAACTGATTGAATTACTCGAAGCAAACGAAGTGATAAGCGTTTACAAGTCGACGGATCTGCGTTTGTGGATGAATCTAATGGATCTACAACTTCTGACGAACCTGATCTACTTGAGTCATCTCATCAAGCTAATGAAACAGAGTCACTCGATGAATCCGATCTCCCTCTTGGAATACGTCTCGAAACTACCTTGACCGACCTCAAGTGGACGAAATATTTTCGTGCTGAGCGCATCTAGATAAATGTATAAACCGAGTTTTTAGTCTAAAAAAAATTTTTTTTCGACCTTGAAATGACGATTATCAAGGTCAAAAAGTCTCCAGGATATTTCTCACTATTTTCCCCTTCTTTAACGCAAACAAATTTTGCCCGGAATCATCAAATAATTGGTGTGAATTGGGTGGTCAATATTTCGACCACCCCCGTCCTTTAAAGGTTAAGGGCCACTGTTCTTTTCCTTTTTCGTTTAAAGTGAAAACTACGCGTGACAAAATCAAGACAATAATAGTATTTCTATCAATATACACTCGCATTTAAAAGAAGGGTTTCAGAAAAACATTTTCTTGGGGGCCTATAACTAATAACTAATTATATTAATATTAAAATATTCAAGTTCACATATTCCCAAATGCTGCTTTAAAAACATAGAAACGTCCAGACATTTTTAAATTGATTTAGTGATACTTAAGTTTTCTTAAACGGTATAGTTTTTTGGCGAACAAGGAGTCGTTACTAATACATCTTTTAACTAAAGACACAAATTTTAATCAAGATGAATTGATTTCATTCGAAATAAATTATTACATTGTATTTACAAATTTTCAGCATCACTAGTGCATCTTTTTAAGGTAGTCCACCTAGAAAAAGATTTTACAGTTTCTATACCCTAGAGGCTGCGCCCCAATGTCAAACTATCTGTACCAGTATTCACCTGCAATATTTTTTCTGAACACAAGGGAAATCGCGGTAAAAATTGTGTATAGTACACAGGACTCAATCCCACTCAAGTATACGGTGCCGATGCTTCCACGGTTTTTATTATGCTTTCTAAAAAATAAACTTAATTTTTCAGACCAGCAAATTTACTAAATATTTTCACTTCAACTCTCTCCGAAAGACAAGGTTTTTTATATTTTATGGCGAAAATCTGAGAACTTGTCCTTCAAACTGTCATTAAGATAATTTTAAATTTGAAATTAATCGGTTTCGTTACATAAAAAAGTTAGATTATAATTAAATAAAATTTATATTGAATAATAAATCAACAAGTTAAATGATTACATTCAATATCCAATTATAATTGTAAACAAACCTAGTATTGCTAAAATCATTCGTGAAGATCAGGTTTGTTAGGAACGACTCAACAGTGTAAGGTCGACTCAAACAGCCTAAAAGGCGCCTCAACAGCCCAAGAAAAGCTACCTATTATCTTTTCACAAAAAGAATGCTCACGTGAAATAAAAATCAATAAATTATTAATTAATAAATTAAAAATTATAGCAATAGATACTTTTGGTTCCAGGAACGAGAGTGCTACTTATATACTCTCTACACAAAAGAACTTTGTGAGTAACCAAATATTATTTAAAGCCTATACAATTTCCTATCTCATCAATGAAAATTTCATTCATTGGTCATCCTTATTTAAGGTCGACCAAAGAGTCAAATAACTCGAGATAATCCGGAGTTTTGTAAGGAAACGAGTACCCAGCTGAAAGCTAGAAACCACCCAACTTGTCGAATTTGATCCCTCGAATTAAATTTTCATTGTACTCAAATAAATATTAATTAATCTATCAATTCCAATTCAATTAATTTATTTCTTGTTATTGGTAGCTATCTTCATCCCAGATTTATGATTTATTTAAAAATGGAAACTAAAACAAGGAACCAGTTTAAAATAAAATAAGGTACAAGGTAAATTCTGTAGGCATGATAACTTAAAAAATGATGGTATTAGATTGAGCTTTGGCACACGTTTTAGGGAAAAAAAATAAACGGTAATTTTCGTCATTCAGCTATTTTGTACAGAAATTTTAAAAAGTAAGAGCCTTTTCAAAATTTTTTTAATCTGAAAAAATTCTACATACAGCTTTATGCAGAACTCGGATAATTAAAATAACGATCCTCAAGTTTTATTTTCAAAACATAAAAACGTCAGAGCTAGAGCATTTACAAAATATAAAATAACCGAAGAAAATTTATATTTAAGCTCATACACGAAAGATATTAAAAGAATTCTAGAAAATGAAAACATTGCTTTTTGAAAGCTCTACAAGAATATCATAACAAATTTATTTATTTACAAATTTATATTTTATAACTTGTTGATCTGACGTGTTGTTTTTATTTTATTCGTAAAAAACAAAGTAGCAATAAAGTAGAAGTTAAAAAAAGCTACGAAAAGAATGAAAAGACGAAAATTGTTTACGAAATATCAAGCTACAAATTAGTTGATAATCAGTCTTTAATAGGACTTATAGTTTTTGTTATAATAAAGAAAAATCAAATTGAAAACTAAATATTAAATTATGGGCCAATTTCACACAAGGTATGATGAAATGTTTAATGAAAGAATGGTTTTTAAATTAAATCTGAAAATTTGTGATAATTTTGAGAGATTTAGCAGACTTGGCAGTTTCGAAAATGGTTGAAACAGTAATTTAAAACTATTGAATGATTTTAAAAAAATTCAATATTTGTGGACATTTTTAGAGAAAAAATTCTTGAGATTCAAAAATCAAATTTTAAGTTATTTTTATCTAGAGAAGTTAATTTCGAAACAAAAATTTTGAAATAGATAAAAAAAAACTTAAAAAATATACCTAAGACATGAAATAAAATGAAATTTACTCCCGCTACACATACACTGCACCACGCAAGCGGAAATATGGAGCGAAATATATTCAGGTTTAAAAAAATTGCATCCCTGGACCCCACAGTTTCGCTTCTGCTAAAGCTGATATTTCTTCATTCCACTTATAATTTTAACTTTTCAAGCACACCAAACATCCTCCATCAGCTTCGCATTCTTGCAATTAACCAGACAAATCTTAGAAACTTCAAGAGCCCGGATGATAAGGACGATTAGCTTAAAAAAATATTTCGAGTGTAACTTTTGCAGCTTCCTCACGAGGTCTCTATACCTCTCTTTTTTTCATTTTTTTCATTTTCCTTGGCTTTGATGTTTTTATCATCTGGTGTGGAAAAGTAGATAAGAAACATGATTCTTTCCTCAAAATCACGGAGAAATAAAGCAGGCCTATAGCTTTCAGCAGAAACAACTGTCGAGAATATAAAGTTCAATTATATGCGGTATTTCTCATTTTTGGCAGTTCAGTCGATTCTCCTGTGAGAGTTCACCGGAGTGGTACTAACATTAGTGCCACATTGTGCTTTGGATATAAGTCGTCAGTCATGAGTTGGACAACTAGATAGCATGTGTCCGGTGTGAATGATAAGCTCTGCAGCTGTCATCGAACATTTTTTGGCGCAAAATTTGGCGACAGAATGTTAAAGTGGAAATGACACCGCCTTGACATGCTAAAATCAAACCCTATGTGCCCGACTTCAATCCGGGTGATTTAAGGCAAGCAAACGTTAGGTCATATGATATGGAATGATCTTCGACATTGCGGTGGAAGATGCCTTGCATCCTCTTGTCGAGGACCTATTCACGTACCCGAGATAGATAAGATTTTATGGATCTTATTCACCTCTAATATTGACTTGAAGAACAAATGTTGCTATTTTTGCACTGGTTTTGCTTCTTTGCACACTTCTTTTTGCTTCCTGAACATTTTAAGAAGAGGGTTCCGCTAAATTGGAACTATATGTACCGTACCAGAATAATCTTGCAGTAAAGAAATTCAAGATTCAGTATTCCACGACCACCTTGAAGGCGGTAGATGTTAGGTCTCTTCAGCGTGGAGAGGTCGTATAGTACTTTTGTCGATGAGCTCTGGGTCCTCGTGGATGGCACTAAGTTTTTCTCACTTCAAATAAACCTTAACAATTTTTTTTAAGCCAAACCACATTATAATTTGCTAAGAGTATTACTTAAAAACCCCTGGAACTATGTGTAGTTGTTCTTCATTTTCAGCATGTAGCTTAAGATTATCCAGGTAAAATTCATCATTGAACTAATATTTTAGATTTTTAGGATCGTGGTCCTGAAAGATAACTCTCTCAACGGTAACGTGGTTAGTTGTTATACGATGTTTTGCTGATGACATAGTAACTAATGTTTCCAAAGGGGCATCAATCTCTCTATGCACCTCATAATGTACCGATTAACGTTAACGCTTTCCAACAGACAAATGATAAGTCTATGAGAGCTTGAATCGAAACCTTTCCGCGACTCAACCCAGGCCATCAATAGGTTGCGTTGGTAGAATGTTGTGTCTTTGCAGACAGAACTATCGATGAGCAGGTGCTCCCGACATCCTGCTACGCCTTTCTTAGAATGGCGTTGTTCCTGCATTTTTCACGACATAGTTCCGATTATCAGAAGAATCCTACCATGTAGGATAGCTGTGAAGATCTTATATAGTGTGTTCAGACAAGTTAATGGCCTGTAATTCTTCAGGTCAGCTAAGTTGCCCATCGTTGGCAAAGGTAATAAGCGCTCTTTCATCAAACACTCCGGAATAGACTGTTCCGACTTCAGATCAGGTGAAAATTCGGGCCAGATGCTAGTAAGTTAAAGGAAACTCATTTCACCAGAACGTCTTACTACTATCTGATCCTGGAGCAGAATGGTTCTTTATACCGCCTAATGCACTTCTTATCTCCTCGGTAGTGATAGGTAGGCATTATTTCTTAGATATTGTGAGGGCTTTGCACAGCCGCTTGAAGATCTTTGTGTTAAGTAGTTTTTATGAATATCGTAGGGCATGTAAAAATCAAACTATTTCTTCTCTTGCCTTTTTTCACATCGTCCGTTATTCAACTTTAAAGATTCACTTCTATGTGGTTTTTGAAAATTTTTAAAATGCTATGACTGGTAATTTTTGATTTTACGAAAGAAGCCATAAGGATAAATTTCTCAACTTTTTAAATAATGTACACATCCGTACAGAAAATCTTTGAATTTCAAAAAAATGGTCTGAAAAATATTCAAAATGCGCTCACTTTTTGAATTTTTGTCTAAAATGGCTGACTAACGAACCTGACCTTTAGTTTACGATAGTAAACGAGTATACTAAAGGTCAATCTAACAGATTATGTTTTTCAAAAGTTATTTTGAGAACAGTCCGACATACAGACAGACATAGCCAGATAGAAAGACATATAGACATACAGAGATAAAGACAGACAGCCACATTCGTAAAAACCAGTTTTTCGAATTCAGGGTGTCTTAAAATGTAGACATTTTACAAAAAATAGGGTTCTCTATATGTTTATTAATTTTCAAGCAATGTTTATGAAATTCATAATTAGGACTGAAAAATATCTGAGTCTACTGAGCTCTTCATAATAGCAATTTTTTTTGAAAAGGATGTTTTGAAAGAAAGTTAAGTAAGCGATCAGACTAGTTTGAGTTGCCAAACTAATTTGTGGAAATGGACCCATTGTCATCTTTTATATCGCTTAAATTAGGAAAGTTAATGGTATTATTATTTTCTAATTCATGTGTGAATTGTGATATATTATGTGCTGAGTTGAAGGTTTTAATAGCTAGTTCAATCTTATTCCAAGGGAGATCATCATGCTTTTATGATTGCAGTCGGTAAATATTATTGTAAGATGAAAAATATCACGTACGGTTAGAAATATGAAGCGACTGAGTTAAGATCTTTTTTAAGCGCAATCGAAAATTCTAAAGTTGACTTGGCTAAAATAGTCAAGCAAAATATTGAGGCGTTTAATTAGCAAATACTTTCGCACGCAACTTACTCACCAGATTTGAATCCTTCCGATTAACAATAATAAAGTAACAGTACGTATTTTATATCATATTTAGATTCTAGTTTCGCAATGCAATTGCGGACAAAACTTTTAGAAGTGCATTTGTCCAAATCCTGTAGTTGTCAGCTGCAATTTCCGTAAGGATAGAAAAATACCTACATTGAAACTGGAGTTTCTTTACGGACAAAGACATCTTAGACTAGGTAAAATAGGACTGACGATGGATTAGAAGGAAACACCAAACATCGAGAAATCAGCTGAGGTGACTAGACTCTGAAATTTCCCAGCGGAAAATAATCAAAGTAGGACAAGAATACATAAGCGAACCTGTTGTAAGTAGATGTTTCGGACTCTTTAAGTTTCGGAGAAAAATGGGCAACACCTCTGAGGCAGCAAAAGCCGCCTGTGGCCCAACAGATCCCAAACGGAGATTAGCCAACGAGATGCGCGGCCATCATTTGGATGCGCTTTTCGGAGTAATCCGAAAAGCATTACTAAACCAGCATCAGATTACCAGAAGGTATGAGTGGGAAACCGCGATTGCATTGAAACTAGGAGGACAAAAACTAAATTTCATAGAAGGTGCTAAATATCTAGGAGTCGTTCTGGATAATAAACTGTTACGGAACGAGTACATACAAAACAAGTTCAATGGGCTAGTAGCAACTCAATGGCTCTGTAGAAGAGCCATAGGAAAGAGCTGGGTCTTGAAACTAGGGACACTTTTGTGAATCTACGCATCGATCCTGCGACCCAGGCTAACCCATTCGGCGATCGGCTGGTGGAGCAAGGTTAAACGACGCACTGTTTAGTCTCGAAAACTATGCAAATACCATATGATGCCAAACCGAAAAAAAATTCTGAACACGCGGAATCCGGCGACGCCCTCACACTCACTTAAGCCTCCCAACAGTTACTTACCGCGGCATAGGATGGTCTCCTATGCCGCCAAGTCAGAGCGAAGGGAAACAACGCTCCTTATCCAAGATCGCGTCCACTTATTTTCTACGCTCGCCTACGCTACGATCTGCTTCGTAACGTGTTCTAGACGCAGACTGAAGAGAATCCTGTAAATCAGTAAACAAGTATTTAAGAAAGGAGTCTAGGAGACCCACTAGCCTAGAGGCGTTTTTCGCATCGCATATAATCAACTTTTCCTACTCAGGACCCCCAGAATGTCGGCCCTTTTCGGGACCACCAAAATATTTAAAACGAGGAATTGTGATTCTTGATTTTCATCATAAAGCATATAAAATCCAAAGAAAAATTAATTCTAGCCCTACTAGCCCATCCTTAATCCCAGTCAAAATTGTATACAGTCTGTCAAGTTAAAGCGTGGGTAACTTTTTTGGTAAAATATTTTATTTAAACGCATGTTTCTACATGGAATTACATTTGTCAAGGTGTCGAG
>NC_046660.1:14040797-14072396 GCF_010883055.1 Belonocnema kinseyi
GAGGGAGCTCTTCTTAATATTTTGACACCAAAATCATGTCGATACACCTTACCGACTGCGAGTAAAGCCACCCACGCTTTAACTTGACAGACTGTATGACCCTGACTGCTAGCCTTTCACGTCCTGGATAAAAAAAAACAGTGAACATGGGTTATTCGTTATGTAAAACAGTGGCGATCCATACGTTTCCATGTATTTTAAAACCGTTAGTGATAGTAGGTGAGAGTCAATAATACTGATAACAGTGAAATGGAATTCCCGAAAAGATTTTGGTTCAAAAAATTAATTTTCCATCCAAAAGAAAACCAATCAAAAACCAGGAAAATAGGTTAATATATCAAAGAATTAGAATGTTCTTGAAAGGTACACTTTTTAAACAAAAAAATTAATTTTAAACTAAAAAGAGTCGCAAAAGTTTCTTGAAACTAGAAAAAAAGGAATTCTTGAAAAAAAAAACACTTTCTTAAAAATTAGTAAGTTTTTTATAAATGGCATCAAATATATATGAAGTTAATTTACTACCTACTTTTTATAAATTACACAAAATAGTTTCGATATATTAATCATTGTTGAATTGGTGTTTATATAAGATTATATTTATATTTTTTGTTTAAAAATAGGAGGGCGTTAGTTGCAGTGTCACATGAGATTTTGTGGCAGGATTCGCCAAAATGTAACAAATTGTCACAAGTTTTATAAATCGTCCATACTTCATTTTTCGATATTCTTTTACTATATTAATTTACTTCCTTCATGCTGTACTCTCCAATCTGAAAAAATAAAATTGGAGAGATTACATTGCTAATCCCAGATTGGAGCGTATAGAATTTTTAGAGTTTTTTTAATAATATATGGTAAATTATTGCACTTAAAAACCAATCGGATCAGAAAAATTGCGGTGTGGTTGAAAATTCAACTGCTAATGATTAATTCAGGTCAGTGTAAAATTCTACTATTTACCTTGCAAATAACTAATATTTTTTTATTATTTAGGTCAGAGTTCATATTTATATATTTTGTTCATTTGAAATGTATATAAAAAAATTACTAAAAGTAACACACGTTTATATATAGATAAAATTTTGTCATAAGGGAAACTGCGAGATTTTTCCGCAGCCTGACCATTCTTAAAGATAGCACTCGAACATGCCAAAATCACGGTAATATTTCAGCCATAACCACAACTCACTATCGTGGGATAAGTGGTTACATGGATGACCTCCTTCTGCATTTTCTCCGCAAGTAGCTCAGGATTTTGTTGAAAAACTGGAATGTTTTTCAGGCTATTAACCAGTAAAAGATCAGCACATCTAAGATCCCCGATGATCAGGACGATCAGTTTAAGAAAATATTTTGGATATAACCATAGCAACTCCATTATAATGTCTTTATATCCCTTTTTCTCTTAATTCTCCTAAACATTCATGTTTTTTTTAGTTAGGATTGAAAATTCGATAACGAAAATGATTTGTTTCCTGTATTCAAGAAAAACTGGGTAAGGCCTTGAGTGCAGAATAGACACAATTGTCAAGAATATGAAGTTCCAGTATATGTGGCACTTCTCAATTTCGAGGCGTTTCACGCGCTCGCCCGGCTATTCGACTTACAGACATGGGGAAGTAGCCTACAGTAGTTACCAGCTATCATATAATAAAAGGGCACCTCGTTTCTCTACTTTTTTTAGGAGAAAAATGTTGAACCCGAAAAGGGTGGCGCAAAGAAATAGATAATACAGGCATGAATCTTTTCTCAAAAAGAATAATATCTTCTGTCATGATAATCACCTAAAATTTTTTAAATTTCGACAAAAGACCCTGAAAACTTTGGGTTAAAATATGACACTTGTGATGAAAACTGAAATCCAATCCTCATAATGCTAGTAATATGCATTAGGGGGGGGGGGGGTTCTGAGAATAGTGACTGATTTTACTCATTTCCCATCTGCTTTCATTAAAAAAAGGTTCAATAGATGAATTACCAGTCGCCATCATGCGAAAAATACCGGCGACTGTCTCGTGTTCTCCTCTCCTTCTAATCCCTATTTCTCTTCTAAACGGCGGCTATAGACAGCTGTTTAGTACATGTCGATGTCCACACTACTAGAGCAGCGCCTTTCCTGCTTCACTCTGGCTTACTCAGCGAAGCTTAAATACGAGCCGAAATATTGCATTATGCAACCCGGGGTGAAAGAAGCAGATTTTTCCTGGGGGTGGATTTGCTTTCGTCGCGATGATTTTATTTTCACCCTGCTATATTTACTTCGACCAGCTAAATTTATTTTCGCCCCGGTAATTTTATTTTTACCTTGTAAGTTCTACTTTCGCCCCGCTAATTTTACTTTCTCTCTGATAATTTCACTTCCGCCTCGAAAATCTTACTTTTGCCCTACAAATGCTTTTTGAGGAAAGTATATGCTACTTTCGCTCGAATTTTCAGGGGCAAAAGGTGGCCATTTCGGTCGACTGTCAAGTAAAAACTTTGGCTTGCGCTCCAGTCGCTTTCGCCTCAACCATGCACATCTGCATCACTACACGTCACACACATCTTATTTCGCTTCTCTCAATCGCCGGTTTTAGGGAGACCCTACGGTCAAAAGTGCTTAGTCAATGGAATTTTATTTTCAAAGTGCATTCTTTGTCGCGCAAATCATTGCCCAATTTCTGATGAAAACGTCATGGTTGTTGACAAATTCAAATTTTCGAAACAGGAAGAAAAGAAACAAGGAGCTAAATGCATCTTGTTCAATTGACTTACCTGTACCAAAAATTGATCAAAAAGGACAGGTGTGCTAAGGATCAGATCTTCGTGGTATTCATCAACCACGAAGAATAAACAAGTGGTAAAATTATAATTATTACAAATTTAATTAATTACCTCATTTTCAGAAGAATTAAAAGAAAATGTATTACTTCTTCTTTGGATTCTGTTCAAACGTCAACCTTTTTTACCTAAGACTTAGTAGAATGAAAATTTCATCCGAGGAAGAAATAGTTTTTGCGAAATATTTTACTTGTACAAACCATTATTTAAACTTCAAATACAATCTGATAATACTTTTTTTAGTTGAAATCTTTATCCATTCTCCTTTACGCATTTCGGACGTGAAATAAGACAATATTTTTTATATATAACCTACTAAATAAATTATTAGCTGAGAAAAATAGAAATTTTCTATGCTATCATGCTTGAATTCGATTTGATGGTACTGTTTACATTTGCCATCCATATAAAATAAATATAATTCAAATTTATCATAAAAAGATGGCAAATCAGTCATTTTTTATTGGTCGTGAAAAAGCTTTTTTTATAATTAAAAAATACTATTTTCGGAAATGATGTACTTCTTAAATATTTCAAAACTGCAACAAAATGTTCTATCGAAAACTAAAACTTTAGAGAAAGTTATAGGAAACATGTGGTCTAATTTTAAATAATAGACAACTAAATTAGCCTTTTATTCATTGCATTTTGCTTCAATCCAGGACGTCATTTTATAAAATGTCAGACTGAATTAATGGCAAGATTCGCGAGGGAAAAAAATTCCTTCTCTGCGAGCGGAAACATTACATTAGGTCTGGAGGTAAGCAATATAATAATTGATAGTAGCGTGTATTTATTATTTTTACATTCTTTGAAAGCATTAGTTACGTTGCATTATGTTCGCATTTTCAACGAGATATTTTTGCCATATTTTCAGGTTAGAGCATTTGTGAGGCGACATTCCGTTACACAATTTGCCACTGTGGAAATGTGTCTTAACAATCTCTTTTCATTATCGCAATAACAGATATTTTTTTCGAAATGATAACAAGACCTTTCGCTGAGAAAGTTGCCCTTAAATGAAAACTATTTTGGCTGCTATTCTCGAAAATTTTCGAACCCTTCAAGACCTCGACTGAGATATTTTTCGATGGGAGACAAAACACTATCGTAACCAAGAAATAGTTTCTCTTAAGACTTCTGCATTAAACTAATTAATTTTGCATCAGTAAATCGAATTATGTAGTTAAGCTTAACTGCTTACAATATTCGTAGAGCAGTATGCCACAGTGGTCATTAATTAACAGTTGATAATAGGGTGCCTTGCTGGGCTACATTTTTTGTGCGAAATATTACACCCGACAAAAGTGGCACACGCCACTTTTGTCAATCGGACAATATCTTCTGTGACAATTTTCGTAATATCTCCATTAGGCACGGAGATGCCTCCTGCCTATGTGGAAAAGTGGGGAAATTTAGTATAATTAGGCATCTCTGTAGCCCTTTATTTTTCCATTTTTTCCCTCGCCTGGCGAATCGTCACGTCAGCACAGAATTTAGCAGTTTTCTGAAATACCGCGATAAGTGGGTTTTAAGAAGATCGAACCGCTTCACCTTGCTCAAGCTGGCAGTCAAAGACGAGTTGAAAAGGCTTTATATTGCGCTTTTTTCGTTTGAGTTTAAGCCTTTTCCCAATAAAGCTGGAGAAGTTTCTTTGGAATAAAAAACAATCGTGAGAAGGGATAATACTTTCTATTAAGTTAATGTACCGTCGAAGTAAATATAAAGTAAGTAAGTATATATAAGTAAATATATCAATGCTCTATCAAGAAATTTCTAAAAAAATTAATTGAAAGTGTCCGCATACTAATATCAAGTATGTTTAATTTGTTGTCTATTGTTTAATAAGGGTGATATAAAAATACATTTTTATTTTGTATTTTAAAGTGAAACAGGGCTCAGCTTAATTTTGACATTAGAATTTGAAGCAGGTTTCGTCAAAATGTCACAAATCCTAACAAGTTTAAAAAATAATCCGCGCCTAATTGATGGATATCCCCTAATTTATAAAATGGGTACCTTTATTTCATACTCTGAAATCTGGGGATAGCAGTCAGAACTCTCCAATATTTTTCTGTGCTGGCACGTAGCGGCACGTACCTAACGCAAAACAAGATTGAAGAGATTAGACTGCTCACCCAAGATTGAAAAGTACTGCATGAAGGTTCCCAAAAATAATTTTCACATTTTTAGAATTTTGATTAAATACATTGTATATAATTGCACTTACCAACGGAATCCAGCAGGAAAATTGCAGTTGTAAGAAGGATATTTTCGGTAAAGATCTTCATCTTTGCTATAGACGGGTTGAATTCATAAGTATGACTGACAAATTGTTAATGAAATCACTCCTATTTATACTGACGATTACAAAGCTTTAACAGGTAAGTCGTGAAGATTATTAAAATTTACCGAGCCCTCACGAAATAACACCAAGTTTAAACAAAAACAAGGTCTGTAGACGTGGTAAGCACTTGATATCATTATTTAATATTTACTTATCAGGTGATTAACGTATTCGGTCCAGATTTCTGTAAACAGTAACATATGAGAACAATATTTCTTGCACTCAGCATGGACCATATAATACCTATATTTAAATTAAACACATTTTCTGCCAAATTTGAGTAAAACGTCAAAATAAAACAAACAATTAATAATTTATTTTATATGAGTGAAGCAAGTTTCGGTTGAAATATTTTTTAATTATAACTAATAGTTTTCTTCTAGTTAGCTCAGAGCTCAAATAAATACTTAAATAGATTTTTCTTTTAAGTGAAAATTTCAGGTAATCGTTTTCAGGGAATGACCAAATCAATTTCAAAGTATGCAGATAGTGCAAGTTTAAGTCACAGAATTATTCACCTCCTGAATATATATTGTTTGTCAGAGGGTATAAGATGTAGCGTGTACTGGAAAAACAATTTTTCTTCTTAAGACAACTCTTCTTCCTGAAAAAATTTAATTTTTTGATCTTCAAATCTTTTTGAAAAATGAGCTTTACTTTACTATTCTGATATTCTTTACCTCTGGTGACAAAATTAGAAAAATTAAATTTCTCGAAAAAGAATTCTTCTGATGACAAAAATGATTTAATGTGCAAAAAAATTCACAAAACGTCTTCTGGGTATGAACAGGAATTTTCCGAAAATATTGGTTTAAAAGTAAAAGATCATATAAGAATAACATTTGGTAAGTTTAATACTTCTGTATCCTCATTTTGAGATGGAAATTTGAGCTGCAATATATTTATGATAACATATTTTTATATGAACTTGATTTTTAATTTTGTCATTTCGGACACCAAAGGGATGTGGGTAGAACTTTTATTTACATTAGTAATAAATTGTTGACTTTTCGTGTCGCGAAATTAGAATTTATTAATATTATGTGTATATACATGAAATTGATAAATTTTGATTTCGCATTACGCGAAGTTAACATATTATTACTTATGTAAATAAAAGTTCTACGCTCATCTCTTTGGTATCCGAAATGACAAAATTAAAAACCAAGTTCATATAAAAATATGTTATAAATTTGTTGCAGCTCAAATTTCCATGGTCTCAAAATGAGAATTAGCATTGTCTTATTTACATCATTGATCATTGGTGCACACCTGAGGGCAATTTATCATTTTGAAACCAAATTTTTGCTCATTTCGAGAGTTGTGGCATGTTGGACCCAACTCGTACCCGCTCAGATTAGGCACATCAATTAAAAAAACATTCTTTATATATACCTTTTTTTAAAAATTATTTCAATTCTTGGAATCGAAATTTATAAGCTGTTTAAAAAAATGCCTAGAAGTTCTAACATTTTCGAAAGGACGTAATAAAATTTATTTATTTTTAAAATAAAAATATTAAATATCAAAATTTGCATCCAGTAGACAAAAAGCGTTATATCAAAAATGTTCATTATTTCTTCTAGGGATTTATGTAACGATTTTCGAAATGGGTTTTCTTCTTATATTCTTGAGTTGCCTAAAGCAGAATAAAGGTTTTGCAACTGGAAAAACTAGGTTTCTCATCACTTAATGTTTGTTGTAGTCGATAACACAAGCGATATTATTTTTTTTATATTTGAAATGATCGTATTGACAAAAAAATTACACAAACAAAGAAAAATGTTTCTCATAGAAATCGACAACTTTTATTCAAAAATTTCTTCATTCTAAGCAATAATTTTGAAGGAAATAAAGATACGCAGGTTTTTTCTTCTTCAGTTTTTTGGTCAATTTTGTCAGAAACCTTGAGACTTAATAAAACTTTAGGTCAGTACGATTTCATTGCATACATATAAGCAAACTTCGTAAGCCTTCTCTACACTGTAAAAAATTTTTTAGAAATTTTTCCGAAAATAGTCGGGCAGCTTAAAATCCAAATGGGTAGTAAATTTTTCCGAATACAGAGTCGGAAATATTTCCAATCCATTAGGAAATGTTTCCGATCGTTAGGATTTTAAAATACCCGACTATTTTTGGAAAAATTACCAAGGATAGAGGAGGAAATATTAATAGAGAAATATGTCATCTAGCCATGTTTGTGCTAAGTTTAGAAGTATTTACAAAACAAATATTAAATGATTGCGAGTATTTTATCTTTCAATATTAAAAGTCCTCAAATCAGAATGAATACATATATTAAATTTTTAAACAGAATATTAAAATAAAAAATGTCTAACGCTACGGGGTTTCGAAAACCTACACCTATACCAAAATCTATCGCCTAGCAGTCGGGAGTCTTAACCATTGCGCTAAACCCACGAATTGAAACTCGATGAAAAACCATTCTCATAAGCTACAATATTTTGTCATTGTTTCGGGTACTACATTTTTCTTTAAAAACTATCTAATTATTTAAACAATTATTTATTGTTGATTTTTAAATTTTCTAAAAATTGAGCTAGAGATGTCCACTTTTTTCACATTGGTATTCTGTGCTAAAAGCTAACACAACCACACCACTGATTTCAACTTCACAAAGTGTCGGATAGCACATGAACTAAAAGTGAAGCTTTCCTCTCGGACTCTCTGATACCGAGGTATCCTCATCCGCACACTCGTCCAAACTTGTACATCCCTACAATTTTTACAACCCTAACGACTAATTGCATTCCAGGTAAAGGTGACTCATGCCCGAGGACCGTCAGTTTCTTGAAATTTTCACTTGAAAGCCCAAAACCAAATCTGACTAAAAGGTGCTCGCCACTGAATCATCCGTCCCTTACAAACCCTTCTGCTGAAAGGAAAATTATCAGCTATCTATATTTTAAATTTTGCCGCACAATAATTTTGAATTCTGAATTTAAAAAATCTAGGAAGTCGGGATAATGAAAATTTCAAATATTATAGGAAAAATATATTTCGGAAAAAAAGCCGAAAAAACAGAATAAATTTCCATTTTGGTGGAAAATTCCCAAAAATATATAGGAAAAATTCGTGAAGTATTCGGAAAAATTTGCAAATTTGTAGGAAATATAAATGCTGTAATTTGAATTATAAAAATTCCAAAAAAAGTAAAAAATCTCCATATTGGTGAAATAACTTCCAAGATTCCGTAGGAAAATTTAGACAAAGATTGGGGATAATTTCCAATTTTAAAGGAAAAATATATTTCCTAATATAAATTGGAAAAATGCCAAAAAAAGAATAAATTTCTATTTCGGTGATATAATTTCCAAGTTTTGTAGGAAAATTTAGACAAGAATTGGAAAATATTTTCAATTTCAAACGGAAAATATATAGGAAAAATTGACGAGGCTTTCGGAAAAATTTCCAGCTTTGTAGGAAATGTGAATCTTGTAATTTGAATGGAAAAAATTCCGCAAAAAGTGAAAAACTTCCATATTGGTGGAATAATTTCCCAAATTCGGTAGGAAAATTTAGACATGAATTAAAAAAATTTCCAGATTAATAGGGAAAGTGTATTTCCTTATATAAATGGAAAAAATGCCGAAATAACAGAATAACTTTTCATTTCGGCGGAATAATTTCCAAAAATATATAGGAAAAATTGGCCAAGCATTCGGAAAAATTTCCAAATTTGTAGGAAATGTAAATTTTGTAATTTGAATGGAAAAAATTCCGAAAAAAGTGAAAAACTTTCATATTGGTGGAATAATTTCCAAAATTTGGTAGGAAAATTTAGATAAGAATTGGGGAAAATTTCCAGATTTATAGGAAAAGTATATTTCCTTATATAAATGGAAAAAATGCCGAAAGAACAGAATAACTTTCCATTTCGTCGGAATATTCTCCAAAAATATATAGGAAAAATTGGTCAAGCATTCGCAAAAACTTCCAAATTTGTAGGAAATGTAAATTTTGTAATTTGAATGGAAAGAATTCCGAAAAAAGTGAAAAACTTCCATATTGGCGGAATAATTTCCAAATTTCTTTCGGAAAATTTTGACAAGAATTGGGGGAAATTTCCAGATTTATAGGAAAAGTATATTTCCTTATATAAATGGAAAAAATGCCAAAAAAAAAGAATAAATTTACATTTTAGTGGAATAATTTCCAAAAATGTATAGGCAAAATTGGCCAAACATTGGGAAAAATTGCTAATTTTGTAGGAAATGTCCATTTAGTAATATTGATGGAAAAAATTCTGAAACGAACGAAAAAATTTCTATTTTTCTGGAATATTTTCCTACTATTTCTTGGAAAAATTTCGTATAAATTCGAAAATTCATGCAATTTCCGGATCTTTTTGATATATTTCCTAACATTTCGGAAATTATTCCGAATAATCGGCAAATTTGTCGAAAATTTACGAAATATTTCCATTTTTTGTAGGAAATCCCATACTTCCGAATGGTTTCGGAAAAATTTTCTACGAACTAGTAGGAAAAATTGCTGAAATTTTTTACAGTGTACTTCAAAAAGTTTAATTTTAAGTTTAAGTGTCTGAACCAGTTTTCACGAATAAATAGTTATTTTATATTTTTATTCAGTCTCCTTATATTTCGGGTGAATGTTTTTATTATTTTTGAAAATTAAATAATAAATTTTTAGCCACTGTTCAAAAACGATTTTCAAAACCCACGAAATATAAATCGCCGAATTGCTTGATGATTTACTTGGAACTGGCTAACTTTTTCTCGTCAAACTCATTTTCTCCTAATTGAGAAAGTATTCATCTTTACAGGCTGATTTCGATTTTATGGAACATTATTTTATGCTCTTAGAAAACTTTGTTTTTATTTGTTATCTTATTCCGTATTCTGCAACCCTTAAAATATTATTACAGGAATAAAATAAAATATTTCAATAAACACCGTTTACTTCACTTACCTATGTTTGCAATTTAATATACTATGTACTATATCAAATAATGTTCATTATTATATTCTATGAAAATGTATAAATACATACCAGCTTTGAGAAAAGTTTTACAAAATTCTTATAATATAAACCTTTTTGTCTTTAAAATTCATTTCTTCTTATTTCAGCTAGCCTTCGATTCAAAGTTTAAATTCAACTTTAAAGCTAGAGTATTTTTTGCAGGTTTGAAAATTTCATATCTTAGGTAATTTTTTCAAATCTAAAGTTTTAATTAAATATTTGGAGTAGCTGCTTTTGTTTTTAAATTAAGGTTTTCACTAAACAATATGGGTAGAACTATAATTATTCGATTCTTTGGTTTTAGGTTGTTTAGGTAGGGTTGGAATCCGCTGCGGGTGAGATTTTTCATGGCGTTTAAGCGTTCGATTATGCTTATAAGTGACAGTACGTACAATTACATAAGTTATAACATAAATTGACTACAGTTATTATAAACAAATTTTTTTTGTTGCAAATTTATCATCATATTGAAATAAAATTATTTCTTGAAAAAAAGATCCTACTCCATCTTCACTCCATTGGGAATCGAACCACAAAACTTCTGACTTCCAGTTTCAAGAACATAACGCTAATTTTGAGCTAGATGTTAGGTGTTATCAGAAGTTTTGTGGTTCGATTCCCAATGGAGTGAAGATCGAGTAGGATCTTTTTTTCAAGAAATAATTTTAATTTTAAAATATTATTTTCCATCTAGTCTTATTAAGACGTTAAGCATTTTCTGTTATTGAAGATTCTTAACTTGATCGATATTGTGTAGATTTTCTGCCTTAATGTTTTGGAGGGTTGATCTAATGTCGGTAAGGTACAATCTCTGATGATATAGCAGACAAATTAAAAAAAAATTTAAATAATTATATTGAATCATCTGTTTCGAGCTGCTGTGATGGAACGTCTACCTCCGACTCTGCACGCTTTCTTACAATAAAACATTAACGGTCTATTTTTTAAAAAGATTCCCAGGGTTTCAAACTAGATTTCTCTCTGTTAGTTGTAAATTAATTTATTTGGTTGTGTAACTCTAAGTTTTCAAACAAAAGGAAAATTGAATTTGATGATCTCTCAATAGCGTACATGGCACCTTAATTAAGTAAATCAAAATTCCAGACGGGTAACTATATAAATAATTTTTCAATCAACAATTCGACACATAAAAAAGGTAATTTTGATTTTTGGGCGCCAGTCCTTGCTCGGGACAAAGGCAAATCCATCCAATCAAAAAGCGTGAAAGCCAAAAGGACATGCCCAATCTAGATTCCAAACGGGAATAGGGAACCTCACTGAACGCTACGCGTTTCAGGCTAAATGATAAAAGGGGAAAACTCACGGACTTCAATTAAAAGGCTAAACCTTGACACAAAACACGTGAAAATCCAAAATAAAAGATAAAGTAATAAAAATATATTAAAAATTTTTAACAATAACTATAACCAAAAAACTAACAAAAAAAGATTAAAAAAGGTAAAAGATTTTAAACCAAGAAAAAGATCATTAAAAATTTCAAAAGAGAAAATTAGGGTGGACAAAAACTGCCAGCTCAGTCTAACTTAAAAATAGTAGAGGGGCGGGGGGTTCATCATTAAAAATTTCATTATTACAATTTCTCATTAAAATTAGTAGCAACAATTTATTCACTACTTCAAGAAAATACAACAAAAGACAAATATAGGCACGGAGAAAAAGATATCGCACAATGATATCGCAAAACCTCTATATTGCAAGAGAACGCATTATGATAACGTACAATCAGGTCCTGGAGTTTTGTACGATATTATAATGCAATAATATCACAGAAAAAAATTAAGTTAAATTTTGTTGCTGTCGTCTGCTACGGCGTCCTTAGCAGCAATGGAAAAAAGGCAGAGTATGAGTGAGTTCTAGTTATAAATCATGACTCCATATTTAAAGCAATCACAGAAAAAGTACAAATTTGCTTCAATTAAGACCTGCAACGTTTAATGATTAAAAATATTGCGGAGAAAGTTTCATTGAGGTTAGGAAAATAATTCTGAACTCGTCCACTGCGTCGCGCTGAAGTGAGCAAATTTCGGTAAACATTTAGAATCAACGCCATAAAACACAAAAAAGTTCCCCCCTTTCTCTCAAATTTACTAAAGCTAAGCGACGCTGGGTAGAGCTGGCGTCGTAATTTTCGCTACACCTCGAATAAAATTGGAGCGATTGTAAGATGAAAGATTATCCAGACAAGCTTCAAAATTGGAAATTATGTTTGATTCATGTCTTAGAAATAAAATTAAAATTGTTTTGACTTAAAATATTAACTGTTACATTTCTTGTTAAGAATTCATTTCTTTGTTTAAACATTTTGCTGAAACTATGTTCCTACTCGTACTTCATTAATGTGGATTGCCAACTTTTATTTTGTTGGTCATCACTTTATAAAATTGTGTTACCTCTATATCGTATCCAATTTAAAAAAAAAATGTCTGGTGCATATAAGCGTATTTGAAGACGAATTAATCCATGTCCTCAACTTAATATTGCACATCACTGTTGAGTATTTAACACCTGCGTTACACTGCCCCCCCCCCTTGAAAATGTGATACCTTTTTTAATTAGCTAGAGCAACATTTTTTATTGGTGGCGCATTTGAGCGCATTTAAAGTTATGAAAGATAGGTATGATTAAAAAAAGTTATGAGTTTCGAAAAATGACGCCGGACTACTCGCTCCATTTGTATTGCTAATAACTCGGTTATCAATGTAGCGAAAAATATTTCTTTATGGCGCATATGAGCGCATTTGAAGATATTCAAGATCATGTGATTCATGTGATCATGTGACCTCTGAAAAAAATGATTCCAAGGACTAAATTTGGACTTCAACAAACAAGCAAAAAATGATCCTATTGTAATCTGAACAAACAAAATCATAAAAAAATTAATAAAAAATTTGAAACAAAAATAAAAAAGAGGAACAAGAAATGAGAAGGCAACCAACCAAATCCTCTTCCTTTTTTTTTCTTTCAAACCATTTTTTTATTTTTATTTTTAGCTCAGTTACACCAGCCCCCCCCCCCCCCTCTCTTTTAATTTTCGAGTTTTCTATAGTCCACTGAATTGCGCCCCAAATGCGCTCAAAGGTGTCAATGATACCAAAATTTTCGCTACAAAACTGCAGAAGTTATATCAGGTGTTACACGATGGGGGAGGGGGGGTCTAGATCAAGCTATCCCCCTATTTGGAAAATCAAAATTTAAATCACATGATCTTGAATATCTTCAAATGCGCTCATATGCGCCATAAAGAAATATTTTTCGCTACATTGATAACCGAGTTATTAGTAATACAAATGGAGGGAGTAGTCCGGCGTCATTTTTCGAAACTAATAACTCTTTTTAATCATACCTATCAATTTGAAAATAATTGATATTCTTTTCTTCAAAACTTTTATAACTTTCGATCTGGTTGAGACCTTTGAATCGTACTTATATACAAATTATTTGATCTTCATAAAACTTAAAGAATGCTTTTTTCATATCATCTATATTTTTATTTGATCCAATATTTTTGAAAAGTTCCTGCTAATACCAATAAGATGTTTTGTAAGATTAGGGATATTATAATAGAGGCAAACGTACCCCATGAGGAAAAATGTTGTGGGGCTGGCCTGGCCCAGACCAGACCGCCAGGATTTCAAACCTGACCTGACGGTGATAATTGATGCACGCTAGAGCGTGGCGTACAACCTTTTTTGAAGAGAGTACAAGAATTTTGATTTCAAGAATCGAAATTACTTTTTAAATAATAAATTAAATCTAAATAAAATCTTGTTTGTCCCAACATTCTACAGCTCTCGAAATGAGCCAAATTTCGGTTTGAAAATGATAAACTTTCCATGTGACTGCGCCAATGTTCAAGGATGCAAATAAGATAATGAATATTCGAATTTAGAAAGCACGGTCATTTCAGCTGAAAAAATGAAATACCAGCGTTCGTCTGTAAGACGCCACACATATTATTATATTCAGCTGTTTTTTAATTTTATCATTTCGAAAACTGTAAGATTAGGTTGTAAGAGCTTCATCTGTTTACCTTTGACTATTTAAATGAGTTTTATAAAATTTCATTGCACAATGAGAAAACTTAACATTTTATTAATTTCGAAAATAACAGTTTCACGTATTCTACAATTATCATAAATATCAGAAATTAATATCAATTTAATACAACTCATATTAAATTAATGGAAATGAGATAGACAAATAGTTCATAGTTCTGAAAAAAACACCACTTGCCAAAGTAACGAGTATTTAAAATTTAAGGGCTCTTAAAAAATATTCAAATTTCTTCTTTAAACCTTTATAAATTTCGATGCAATTGAAAAGTTTGATTGCTACATAAATAGGGATACATCCTTTTGTTCCATGCAGACCAAAGCATTTCAGTGGCATCCAGAATTTCTTTTTCTAAAATTAAATTTTTTGTTAGAAAAACGAAAAACTGCAAAAATTATAAAAAAAGAACTTTCTTCACTTGCAAAAATTGTTATTACTACAAAAATGATTTGGCCTGTATAAAAAAGTACCAAATATTGTTTTCATACGCTTTTTTTATTTGATCCAATATTTTCGAACCAAAAGAGAAACATGCGTTTGAAGTTATAAGAAAATAATTTGTATACGTGTCTTGAAAAAATTTAAATGATTTTCGAAGGTTTCAGATTTGTTGAAAAGGCAGTTTTTTAATTTTACAGAAATTTATTAAATCTAAGGAAAAATTCAAGTTCAAAGATATTTAAGACTCTTAGATTTACCTGTTCAGGGGTCTGAAAGCTACACTTTGAAGGATAAAGCAACCTTCACTATCTTCTTTTTTATTAGCCAGATCTTGCTGTCTCAAGTCGAAAACAAAGTGGGGCTTATTTTTAATACAAGGACTAAGGGTTAGCCATAATTGTGCTTTGTTTTCATATTGAACACCCTTAATGGCTATTTTTAAGACATCATTATTATAAAATTTTAGATATAAGCTTAATTTAAGGCAAAAATAAAAAACAGACCATCATAGAAATAACATTTTTTTCTGTGAACAGAGATATTCAAGTTTTCTTTCCTCATGCTAATCAGCCCAACCTTAGTCTTTTGAATTCAGCTGAAAAATTAAAAACATGGCTATCGTTATTCGGAAAATAATCAAAATAATTTTGCCGAAAAGCACCACAACTCTTGTTTCCAAATTCGTACTTAAATAATAAACAAAATTAACAGTTTCATGGTAAACGAAAAGATTTTTCTGCCAAAGAAAATTCTTTTCTCTATAAATGTAATTTGTGATCCTAAAAACTTTTGCAATAAATATGTCTTACACTATTATGATATCCTTTATCTTTAGCGGAAAAATTTGCGAAATAGAATTCTTCTGACCACAAAAATCATTTAAACTGCAAAAAACTTATACAATTTTTACTTTGTATAAGAACGAATTAAAAAAATGGGATCAAATGAAAAAAGTTTAATTTTAGAAAAAAAATGCTTGTTGCCACAAAACTGGTTTGATTTGCAGGAAACTCATAGGATGTTTCCATTAGGAGTACCAATCAAACGTCGCAATTATATAGAAAGTTCTGAAAATTCAAATACAAAATTTGCATTTTTTTCAAGATCCTCATAATTGAGAATACTCATAAGTTTGCGGAAATGGTATTTTTCTTGAAACTATAAACCAAGTGTCGACTTATTTTCATTAATTGAAAATAAATTCGGTCAAATTGATAATAAATTCCACTATATTTGAATAATTTAACATTACATTCATTGTACATTTACATGTATATCTAAAGGAAATAGAAAAGGAAATACACGTTCATATGCATTAATTATTTTTTTCAGAATTTTGGAAAGTTTTTAAGAGCATGGAAAACTCTTCTTCGCTAAAACCATAATATGTAAAGTTCGCGTGTTACGAAATAACATCTTATTAATCGCATGCTCTCAATCTTTTTCGAATGAAAACGCCACGACCACCCCTATAATTTCTGAAGTGATAAAATTCAAAGAAAAGTTTATATGAAAATATGTCTAACTGAAAATTAATATTCTTCTGAGCAAATTTATCCAATTTATATTTCAAATATAAATAATGTAAAAATTCGTCTTTTTTTTCACATAGTTTATTTATATTATTACACAATTAAGCCATTTTCCTTTCGGGGTAAGCGTAACTCACTTAGTGGGGAAAGGAGTACTGTGGGCAAGGAATAGAGAATTTTCAGACTGATCCAGAATTCTCGTGTAATTTATGTAAATAACACGTTCGTTCCGCAAGACTGCTCCGACCCAAATTGCTGATCAATCTCTCTAGCAATCACCCCAAGTGAGGATCCTCACAAAGTCGTTATGTAAGGTTCCACTTGGGTCCATTAGTATCCAAGGTCTTTTTTTCAGACGACATGCACTTTACTGCCACTCCTTTTATTAACTATTTGTTTTTCCTTCACTCTTTCCTTCGAACTCCATAGTTTTTGTTTTATTTGAATTAATTTTGGGGCCCATGCTCTTCATGCTTGCATCTGGTTTATTATCGAAACATTCACTCAAATTCCCATTTGCCCTTACACACACTTCGCTAACCGTATATATTATTTGTATAGCTTGTACGAGCCATCCATTGGCTCCATAATCTTTCAGGACTTCCCAAAGTTTACTTCTATCTACCTTGTCAAAAGCTTTTTTCAGGTCAACAAATGCACAGAACACGTTTTTTCCTACTCTCAAACTTTTTTCTGTTATTTTCCTTAAACTAAATATTTGATCTGTACATGACCTGCCTGGTATAAACCCACTTTGGACTTTTCAAATCTAGGCTTCTGTTATTTTTATTAACCTATCAATAATTATTTTTGAGTATATTTTACTTACGGTACTTAATAAGCTATTCCCTCTGTAGTTATTACAGTCGCTGTTATCTCCCTTTGTTTTATATATTGGTACGATAATCGTTTTTTTTTTTCAAATCGTCTGGGACGCCTGCCATCTCGAAACATAAATTTATCAATTCACACAGTCTATGTGATATGTACTCGCCGCCAAGTTTAAGAATTTCAGCGTTAATACCGTCTATTCCGGCAGCATTACCGTTTTTAAGTTCTTAATGATATCTCTGACCTCAGTAACACAGACTTTCTCAATTGAGTTTTCTATCGCATCGTATTCAACATCGCAGTTGTGGTGTTTTATAGCTTCAACTACGAATTGTCTCCTAAAATAGTCTCTGCAAGCCTCTAGTATTCCGTCTGCATCATATACCATTTCCCCCTACTACTTCTCATGTTCACAAATTCTGTATTTTTGTTTTCTTTTATTTTTTTATAAATCAGTTTCTTGTTTCCTTCAAAGTCGTTTTGTATTTTGATCTCTTCTTTTGCTCTAATTGTATCGTTACGTTCCTTAACTAATCGTTTGAGTATCCTGTTTTCGTGTCTATAATCACTTCTAGGTCTATTTCTTTCCTCATTGTTAAGACCTGCGATGTTCAAAGTTCTCCTGTACGCTTCTCTCTTTACTTTTTGAGAAGCCTGAGTTTCATCATTCCACCACGCATCACCAGACATTCTTCCTACAACTGCGCTACTACACACTTTGATCGTGCATCTAACAGTGATATCCCGTAACTTTGTCCAGGCGCCCTCTATATCCTTGTTTTTTATACGGTCCTCCCATGTTGCCCTGTCTATGCTTTCGATTATCTTATTTTGCAAATCTATTCGCACTTCAGGTTTCTGTAGGTTCTCAATTTTTATTCGCGTTTGTTTTGTTTTCTTGGTTCTCTTTTTTCTCCATCCCCGATCTAAGTTAGTTTTTGAGATCAGAAGGTAATGATCAGTATTGCATTCAGGATCCCTCCTGACCCTTGTATCGTTGATACAATGGTCATTTCCTTTAGACCAGGTGTATATGTGGATGATTTCATGCCTAAACCAAGTATTTGTAATAAACAGACCCCTTTCTAAGCATAGACCAACTAATTTATCTTCGTTATAGTTTGTTCTTGGATTCCCAAAATTACTTGGTACTCTTTCTGTATCCTGATTTTGGATGCCTACCCATCCGTTCATGTCTCCTAGTAGAATTATTCTTTCGCTATGTTCGAAAATATTTATTGTGTCATTTAAAGTGTCCCAGAAAGCGTCTTTTATTTCTCTGGGATCACTATCAACTGGCGCGTAGGATGCTATGATAAATAGTCTTCTGATTCTAACTTTCATTCTAGCCCACAGCAGTCTGCGAAACTAAAGACATAAGTATTTAGTTTCGCATCACTTTTTCTTTGTTTCAGGCACACATAAAATATCTTGTTTCCTCACGTCCATAGTTTCACGCAATTCTTTTACTATTGAAATTTTATTCACAAAATCATTTTCGTATTAAATTTAACTTTTTATTAAAATTCAAATCTTACATTCAACATTGCCAAGATCATTGAATTACGTTTTGATCTAAGTTTTGCTTTTAGCATTTGTACAAATCGTTTGGAAAACTGTTTTCAAATATAAAAAGAGTAACACTGTTTTCATAATAATATTTTTTGTCCCGAAAATAACATTTTGTTTACTAAAGAATACAAAAAAAGATCTAGTGCCATTGCTCACAATGCAAAAATAGAGAGTGATGGGACAACTACCGCAGCGCTCGAGACATTAGGAACTAATCAACTTAGTAAATCAAGGCATCACCATCTTGTTTTTAGATACGCAGGGTCGTAAAATAAATATGAAAGCAATAAATAAAATTTAAGAATCAAATGAAATTCCAACTTAATTCTTCACTGAAGTGATTTTTTAACTGTTTCGCACATAAAGTTACCAAATGAGTTATATGATTACTTGTAAAGATTATAGCAAGTATAATATTAGACAGCTTAAGAGTCATATCATGTTTAGAGCCTAAAACCTAAAAAATCCTACAAAAACCTAAGGATAAGACGGATTTATCTAAGCAGACAGTAGAAATTAAGCACAAAAATTATTTTCCATGATTTATAATGCTATCTCAAAAATCATCTTATTATAATAAACCAATCACGGAGATGTATCACATCGTTTAAAATAATATTATTCACAACTTATTCGAAAATTTATTCACGAATTATTCATTATAATGTGCCTGTATATCCACATTCAATCAAATCTTTTGCAATAGATAATTACGTAAAGTTTAAACATTTTCTAGGATACGTAATTTACTTCATAGGCGTAATCTTGAAAGTCACTACAATGATCAGTTAAAACGTCTTTTGGATATGAACAAAGGGATGACTTCAACGTATTTGGCGATGAAATTGACCAATATTCTGCACAATTATGATTTAAAAATTATCTCTTATTTTGAAGCCACATATACTGGAACATCAGATTCTCAACAATTGTTTCTATTATGCACTCGAGGCCTGATATAGTTCTCCTTGACTTCAAGAAACAAATCATGTTCGTTATCGAATTTCTGGCACCAGCTGACAGAAACATCACAGCCACGGAGAATAAGAGAGGTCTGAAGGCCAGTGAGGCAAATTTTCACACCTGTGCTGCTTCGCTTGCGTTAGAGGTACGCACTGTTTAGCTACTTTTAGCGCGCAATTCAAAATTGTTTTTAAAAATTCTTGTAATTTAAATGAAAAATTATTTATAAATGCACAGAAGTTTATAGAAAATGAATCAAGATAACTATTTATAATGTTTTTAATACTTTTTATGTAGTTTTCTAGGCATTTGTATAATTTGTATAATTGTGATGGTTGTACTGGGAATATTGAAAAAAATGGATTTTAAAGATAATAGTTAAGTCCTCGATCCAAAATGATAGACTGAAGAAAAAAAGACGAATTTTTAACAAAATACATAACTTTTTAACAAAACAAGATTTTTCAGTCAAGAAATAAAAAAATGAACGCGAATTATAGTTATAAGTAAAAAGTAGTTTTCAATACAAATGAAACATTTCGAATGATTAGTCACCTCTTAATATTGTTTGTTTTGTTACTTCCAAGAATCGAATTTAGGAACAATACATAAGTAGTCAGTTATATTATCTTTTTTATCTACAGAACTTAAGGTTCTGGGCTAAGGGAACATGATTGCAGGGGTCAATTGAATCAGTGAGGGATAACAGACAGATATTAGTAATAGGCATTGATTTAAAGATCGATACAGTAGTAGGGAATTACTACCAGAATTTAGAGGAAAAACAGATCTGCGAAAAATGTAATAATTCACTCAGGAGAATTGTGAAAGGGTAATGACAATATCGGATGTAAAAGAGAGCATCGAGATTAGAGAAAGACAGTTTGTATTTTTTCGGAGATGTGGAAATCGTTAATGACCTTGAAGAAGATCTGTGAGTCTTGGTATAAGTAATCTAATAATCCACAATGTACACGAAAGAACTTGGGTTAAAATCAGAACTTAGAACTTGGACTGGAAGAACACGAAACGTGGCGATTAGTTTGATAAGAAATGGACTAAGGGTAAATTCCTGAAATCGCAGTGAACAGAACTGGAACTTAAACTGGCATGGTGTTGAAGACTCGTGACAGGCTTCTCAAGAATCGGATCTAATTGTAACTGACTAATACCGACTGCTACTCGTACTGCCTTGAGCTCACTTTTTAAACAGGACAGACTTACAACTGGACTGGAACTGGAGATTGTTTTGTTCATCAACTGAACCTAATTTAATTTGAACGCGTACTTAAACTGGAACTAGAGGTTTGACGTGCCCTGTAAATTTGTTCTAAAGAGTTGACAAGCCTTAAGGGAAGACGGTCCGTCAGTCTCGCACTGACGACTATGGGGACACAAATATGAATTAAACTGAGGGTACAAAATACCACCTTCTATACTCGAGTGGGCGCGCATTCTGCTCCACGAAATAGGTACACGTGTGATTGAGCAGGTGTAGTTATTTCCACTTATTTCCACTCTCCTCGACATGCAAACGTTGGAAATTTTCACTCCTAAAGGGAAAGAGTACAGCAATTTGTTTAGAAGATATTAAAGATATTTTTAATTTTTTCAGATTATCTCTTAAAATAATTCTATCTAAAGAAAAAAAAAGTTTAATTTTTCCCGTGATTTTTAAGGAAATTTTTCGTTAGCGGGAAACCTTGCAAAATTCTCAGCAAGCATCAAAGTTTATTTCAAAATCTTCATAAACCTAAATTTTGTTGAAACTCTTTTGAATTGTTTTCAAGTTTTCAATAAATTTTGAATCTCTGTGATACTTATAAATATCTATTTAGAAAATTCGATTTCTTACCAAACGTTGTGATCTTGCTAAATTGCAGAAAGCGTGCACAATGTTCTTTGAAATTCAAAGCTATAGTTTTGAATGTCTTGAAATTTTCATGAAATGATAAATTATGTTGTTGGTTTTTAAATTTACACTCTTCTGACAAAAAATTATTAAATTCGAATGCAGGTATTATATCTTTAATAGAGTGTGCACGAAATGTTGGTTACTTAAAGACATAATTTTTGTTTTTTGCAGTATAAAAATTGTTTCAAATAATATAGAAAAAGTACATTCTAATAATAATGATTTTCCTCTTATTCTTATGAGATTTTACTTTCAATAAAAATCTTGATAAACTGCGATAGTCATCTGATAAGTAAATAATAAAAATATGTCACGTACTCTTCAAGTGATAAAACCTAGTTTTCAACTATAATAGGCCTGATTACGTATTCGGTCAATCATAGAAAAATTTTAATAATTTGATACTATTTTGATGTTCAAACTTGGGAATCGTCAGTATAAAGAGCAATAATTTGTTAGCAATTTATCAGTGACGCTTACGGATTCAAACTATCGCTATAAAAAAATGAAGATTTCAGCCGGTTTTCTCATCCTCACTACCACAATGTTCCTGATTGATTTTGCTGGTAAGTGCAACGATATAAAATATAATTTATAATATTTCTGAAAATTTGAAAATATATTAGGGTACCTCCTTGCTGAACTTTCTAATCTGGGGTTAGATCTCTCATATATCTAATCTGGTTTTGTGCTGGCCCGTAGTGCCACGTGCACAACGCAAAACGACATTGGAAAGATTAGACTGCTAACCTTAGATTGAAGAGTATAGCATTCAGGTACTAAAATTTTCTCCCATTTTTTTGGTATTTTCATCTGAAACAGTTACGAAAAAGATAACAATAGTCATTTAAAATTCAAATGTTTGCGAAATATTTAAAACAAAATTTACTTTTTTTGTATTAATTTCGAGAAAGAATTTCGCAGCTTTTTTCAAACATTATCAATGACTTCTTATTTAAAGAAATTAATAATAGTGAGAATTGTTGATGCTGAGTTTTTCTAAAATTTATGGTGAAATTATAGGTGAGTAGAGTGTGGATTGATTGAGGGATTGTGAGGTTGAAAAGGGGAGGGAGACATTTTTGAGGATTAAGACATATTTTGTGTGGAATTTGAGGTTAAGTTGGTTTGAGATTTGCGACAGAGTGGAAGGACTTGGTTGATCGGGTTGGCAGTAGGAGGATTGGCTAGCAACGGAGAAAAGCAAGACAGGTACCAGACCGCGCCGATAGATAAACGCTGGGAAGGATAAAGGGATGGAGCGTTTGAATTAAATTCATGGCTAGTAGAGCGAGTATTATCGTCGAAAAAACGAATTTAGAGCAGGAAGGGTTGAGTGCGCCGAAAGAGGAGATCAAAGAAAGGAAGGCAAGCGTAAAGTACAGTAAGACTGTAGAAAAAAAGAGATAAGGAGCAAAAATCATGTGTTTAATTCAGATCTTTGTGAAAAGGAAGAGAGTGGAGAGGGAAGAGTGGCGTGCGGAAAAGGGAAAGGGGAAGCAGTAAAGAGAAGAACGGTATAGGTTCAAGTTTGGAATATAAAACAATGTTCAGATTACTGCCGGAAAAGCATAGGTTTGTAGAGAAGGAGGAGAATAGTGAGGGGCCTGCGAGAAACGGAGATAAAACTAAATTTTGATGAAAAAGAAAAGACTGAGAGAAATTCGCGAAGTTATAGCAAAAGCAATGGGGATTTATGCAAAAAGCAGCAGAAAAGGGAGGAAAATTAAAAAAGGAAATTAGACGGAAATATCTGAAGTTAGAAAAGAAATAAAGAAAATGGAAGAAGTCAGGTAGAGGTAGAGGAAGAGATAAGTGTAAGGGGGTAAAAAGAAGAGAATGTTGTATGGAAGTTCGAAGACAATAGAGGATGATTTCCCATTGGTGAAAAGGAAGATCCAGTATAAGTTAAAAAAGATAACGGAAAAAGAAAGAAATAAAGGGAAGAAAAACATGGGTTTAGTATGGAGAATACATATAGATGGATTATAAGGGAATGAGGGATAAAGAAAGGGAACAGGTAGTAAGAAGACAGTTAAAGCGTGTGAGGCAGAATAGAGGTTTCGCAACTGAAAAGAATATTGTTTGTCAGTATTTAATATTTGTTTTAGTCTATGATCTCAAATGATATCATTTTCACCAGCTTTTAAATGATCATGTTTATGAAAAATTACGAGAACGAGAAATAATGCTTTCACATTCAGAAATTACAAAAATAATTTTTTCATTCAGTATAAAAAAATGCAAACCTGGAGAAAAGTAAATGACTCAGATTAAGAGCTCATGAAGTTTAAAGTTAGCGCAGTATAATTGTATACGTGTAAACAAAATTTGGAAGCCACCTCAACAGTTTTTAATTTTTGTCATTTAAATTTTTGAGATATAAATAGTTATTTAAAATTGTTCGTCTGTATTTAAAATGATTATTTTTCTTCAAAGCGGACAATTGCACGCGGGAAAAGCAGCGCGATTGCTGATGCGAACTTGGCTAAAAATTCATTTATTTTATTATAAATTCATATATTTTAAGAAATTTCTTTAAATTGACTTATCTGAATTTCTAGCATTTTAATAACAAAGCTTATGGGTTTTTTACAATCAGTATTTTTTTGTGCGGAAAATTAACCTATTTCTTTTTTGGTGTAGTTTAAAATTTTTGGAAATTATTTGAAGGATTCAAATTACTGTTTTCACCATTTCCGAAACTGTTGAGCCATCGAAATCTCTCTTTAAATTACGTGCAATTTTTCAACAGTTTTCTGGATAATTTTTTAAGGGAAGGGAATTGCCCTGAAACCTTAGAGATTCTAATATAAAAATTATAGCAATCTTTTGAAATTTAGAAACATATTTTCACACATTCTCTTAATAATAATTTTTTAATGAAAAATCAGTTTAAATTTTACTGTGAGTATTAAGAAATTTTCTTTTATTCTAAAATCTTTTGAAATCCTTAGGAAGCTACAACTGCTATCTTAAAATTTGAATTCTCTTTAAGTTTTAAATTAATTTTTTATCTTTTTATACCTGAAAAATTCCCCTTAAATTTACTTGTATTTTTATACAATAGTTTAATCTTGCTAAATCAAAAATTTTGAAAAGTATATTTTCCAAATAATAAATTAATAATTATTTATTTGCTTAGTTTTAACATTTTTCACTCAGAAGTTTCAGAAAATTTATCAAATTTGAATATAAGCCTTATATCTTTGACATAGGCTGCAAGAAATTTTGGTTACTTTGAAATATAATCTTAGTCTTTTGCATTATAGGAAATTATTGATAGTGGTATATGGCAAGTAATGATATCACGTACTCTTCACGTCATAAGGCATTGTTTTTTGGAAAGAAGCGGTAAAATACAATTTTAGAATTTCCAAGGACTACATATGGCCGTAAATAGAATTTTCAGAAAAGAAAAAAAGAAAAACTAAAGAAAAGCTACGAAAATATAGAACAAAAAAGGAATAAATTGAAACAAATTCATTAATAAAATATTAATTTATTATAAAATTGATGACTCTGTAGCCAAATTAATGTCACCAATCGCGGCGATATTGGCGCGTGCAGTTTTCCGATTTAAGGGAAAAAATTATCCTGAAAGCAAGCTTTAAATTTGAATTAAGTATTTATTTGTTCGAATACCAAAATTCTAAACTCTAGGCAAGCCCTGAAAATGTTGTCTATATCTATTTAATTAGAGTTCGCTGCCGTTAAATTTTATGCACTATTGATCTAATTAATTGAAATTTCTTAAGTTAACATAATATTAATTATTATAATATATTTCTTATTCTAAACGTTCACTCGCTTGAACTCGGTTATACATCATAGACACGGGCTAAATCAAGTGGCTAGTGAGATTACGATGTTACAAGTCAATCTAAACGATGTTTGAAACCTCCTGCGGTGATGTAAGTATATAATTACGAGCGGACGCGAACATCCGCGTTGACAACAGTCACCTCTGAATGTTTTCATAGAACTACCATCTGTCACTTTACAGAATTTCAGTCCCTCGCTTCCTGATGGTCAAGTTAGCTTCTTACAATCCGACAGGTGTTCAATAATACGCCTTCTGAGGTGCTACGAATAACCTACTGATTCCTAAATGTTTAAGATGTTCAGTGCATCTTGCGTGCACATTGCATGTAGCCGAAATTATAATGGGATGTATAAATACATGATTTACATTTCTCGTTATGGTCTTCATTGCATGCCTTAACTCGCTATATTTGTGGATCTTGGTTGTATAGGTTGAATAGAAATTTTTGTTAAGTGGACAAGCAATGTCGATGATGTTAACTCTTCTAACTTTTTTTTCTCGCATCGCGATGTCAGCTTGATAGGTTCGGACGTAAGGATCCTTTTGGATAAGAACATCTCAGATGTAATGTTCGCTTTCTGAAACGGGCATTGGAATGTATCTATGTAGAGGCATCCATTCTTTTAGGAATCCTAGGTTTAGGGAAAGTTTTCGATGTATAATGCTCGCTACATCCTTATGTCTGTGCGTATATTCTCTCTGAACGATTACGCGAGAGCCATTAATAATGTGCTTAATGGATTCGTTGGTATATCTAAGTAATCAGCACCGGTCAACACGTGCTCGCGATAATTCCTGGTGCTGACAACCTTGTCCTGTATCACAATGACGAATCTTTAAGGCTCTGGTTACAGAACACCCTTTCTTAGCCAAATGTTGAATGCCTCACTATCCACTTCATGTTGATCTAACGTTTTGGGGTGCTCGCCGTTGATAGCTTTCTGCCTGCATTGTATTTCTAATGCCTCTGTGGTTTTTGTCCTCATATTCAAGGCCCTATATGGGGAAAAATTCAGGAGTATGCAGTTAAGACTATCACCGTTTTTTGGCATTTACAACGCTTCTCTCCCTTATATGTTGTGGTAGAACTACCCTTAAAATCTTTGAATTTTTGTGGTGCGTTGAGTGTTTTGTCATTTCCACGCGGACGATTCTGTTTAACTTTTCAAGTTCAGTGTTGGACCATTTGACGAGCCCTAAAGAACATGTGAGGACAGGGAATGCGTATGTGTTTATTTCCCAGATTTTGTTTGCCAAGTTGAGAAAATTCTTCATAATCAATCTTAGTGTTCTGTTGAAGGCAGTCGTTAGGCTTGCCTTAACTGACATATGCTGAATACCCTCAGATTTAGGAACATCCAGATATTTATATGATTCACCTGCAGCCTTTGCCTCGATGTCATGTAAAGCTTAAGGTCACTTATGTACAGGAGATAGGTCACTTGATGACCACCCTCATTGTTGTACTTTATTTTGGCACCCCAAAGCCTCATCGCATAACTTAGAAAATCAAGAAGGCGTAGACAGATTTTAGAGTTTTAAAATTTCAAGAAAATAGTCATGAGGCACGAAAGGAAACGCTTGCTCGTATTCAATATATGCTATATGTACATTCCTTTGTTGATCTTTACAGCCTCGTGAGTTTTTACAACATTATTTTTCCTTTTCTGTAAGAATATTCTTCTTATCGCAATAAGAATATAGTACCTTATCTGCAATGATAGCTGTAAGGTCTTTATAAATTGTTGATAGACAGGCTAACGGTCCAAATTCAGATTGATTTTAAGCATCTGGTTTTTTAGGTAAAACATACTTAGTACCGTGGCGCATAAAGCTTGGAATCAGATCTAGGTGTTCCATGTTCTGCTGAAAACACCTTGCCAACGCAAGATGCACACTCGTCAGGTACTTGTAGCAGAAGGTGTGCATCATGTGCGGACCTGGAGCTTTCTAGTTACTTTCCCTATTTAAGACCGCTGAAACATCTAAGGCTGTGATGTTTGTCAGTTGCATTGCAGGGCCATTGTTTTCCTTGCTTTCTTCAGTTTGAAGCACGCAGTGTCTAAATTGCATCTGTTCATTTTCCCCAAACACCCGTCCAGTAATTATTCATATCTTTCGATTGAGGGACTTCCGTGTCTTCCCGGTTATTTGGCTTTACTCTCGGTTCACAACAGAACTTTCTACAACTTTTCTTGTGCCAACGCACTGTGGCTGTTAGAACATCAAGTCTTTGCCATTAGGAGTTCACAATTCCATCCAATATTGCTGGTGTTAATGTCTGGATGTACCGAGGGTGGATGATTTTAGTAACATGGTTTATCAGTTTCTGGTGTTGTAGTTTTTGTGAGCTCTGGGTATTTAAGTAACAAGAGTCTATGATGTTCTCTCCTGACAATTTGACCACATTTCTCTGGTCAAAAAAAGACGCATAACATCTCTGTTCAAATGGTATGTCCATTTTTGTTGCTTTTTTGGTTACTGAACCTCTCTTTCTGCCTCTGGTTGTATAAGGCCATCCACCTCTGGTGGATGTGGTGGTGTTGGATCATCAATAGGTTAATGAAGAACATCAATTGCTCCTGTTTGACCCTCTGACGCGGGTTCCTCTAACTGATGTTCATTGCCGTCGTTTTTGGTTTCCAAATCAACCTGTTGTTTAATCTCCATTGCTCGATCTTCTGTAACGTGCAGATTAGTCCTGATTTTCATTACCTTCGCGATAAGATCTCTTAGTGCGAATTTTTGTATATAAGAATACTTTTCAACAAATTTTGTTCTGAAATTGTATTCTTTTTTCATTTTCTTTTCAAACTTTTCACTTTCGTAACAAAGATGCACTAGTTCCTCCTTGATTGTGGTATCTCAATTGATGCTCTCTGACGCTATTTCTGTCAAGGTGGTTGGCTGCAAATAACTAACGCTAGCCAAAGCTTCCTCAGCAGGCACAGTTGATGTTCCACTCACTATGTCACTCACTATGCCATGTCACAACTCACTATTGCCACCGTCCGGCACACTGTGGCCCCCATATGTGGCTCCAGGGGGCCACTACGATCCTTGGGAAGCGACAAGCGTTTCAAAATCTTTAATATAGTCTCTATTTTTCATTTATGGGTTTCGGTTGCTGCTTGGTCCCTTTTTTCTTTGCTATCAGCCTATCTGACATGGGAAACCCTATTAGTAGCAGTGCAACCGCCAACATAGTCGTCAAAATCATAAGAGGAAAGCTTAAGCCCTACCGTGACACCAACGCTAGAACACATTTTTATTGTTATTCTCCTGGTTTCGTATTTGATTTTGGATGAAAAACAATGTTTAATACAAAATGGCCATTGTTGATAACTATTTATTTGTTGAGTTTATTTGTTTTTAATTGTGTTCAACATTCCGGTTTTATTCCAAAATTTCCAGTAGGGGGCGTAATAGTAAAGTACTGGTGGCTTAATTTGAAGTCTGGCTACGAGAAAAAAGATATTTTCAGTATGTGTTTAATAACTTCAATTACATTAATGCACATTTTAACTTAATGAAATATTCAAACAGTA
This sequence comes from Belonocnema kinseyi, assembly GCF_010883055.1. Lineage (NCBI taxonomy): Eukaryota > Metazoa > Arthropoda > Insecta > Hymenoptera > Cynipidae > Belonocnema > Belonocnema kinseyi. Next base: position 14,069,671 of record NC_046660.1, read on the forward strand.
AAGTTTGAACATTATAGGATTAGAAATAAATTTAATGAAGTGGACTTTCTCTCCGACTATAGAAATTCCAGAAAAGAGTAAAAGATTTCCTTACAAGACTGAACTACTTTAATCAGTAGAACTTACACATATATTTTAAAGAGAGTACAAGAATTTTAATTTTAAGAATTAAAATGACTGTTTCAATAATAAATAAACAAATATTGCATGTCGTATCTATGTGAGTGATCTAAAGAAAAAAACGTTTTCGATCCAACATTCCGCAGATCACAAAATGAGCTAAATTTCTGTTTGAAAATGATAAAAATTTCTTTGATCTGCACCAATGACATAGTGTTGAGAAAAATACTATTTGCGTAAAATAACGCGTATTTGAAATTTTAGGGCTGTTAAAAAAATTCAAATTTTTTCTTCAAGCCTCAATGAATTTCAATCCAATTGAGACTCTGGATTGATACATTTAAGGGAGAAATCCTTTCATGCCATCCAGGACAAAACATTTTTTTTAAATCCAGAATTTCTTCTTCCAACAATACATTTTTGAAATTTGTTCATAAAGAATGAAAGGCTGAAAATGATTATGAGGAAAGAACTTTCTTAACTTGCTAAAATTCATATTAACAGAAAATGATTCAGGCTGCATGAAACGTATCGAATGTTGTTCTCGTATTTTTTTTATTTAATCCAATATTTTAAAGCAAAGAGGAACATGTTTCTCAAGTTTTTTTTTATTTTACAGGAATTTGTTAAGTCTTAGGAAAAATTAAAGTTCAAGAGATATTTAAGGCCCTTAGATGTTTAGAAGGAATTTAAAAAAATTTCTCCTCAGATTTCTTTTCGATGTTTGTAGAAATAATTGAAAAAATTTTGCAATGTTTTGATGTCTTTATCAATTTTCTATAACATTCAGTTAATCAAAATTACATGTCATTCAAAATTCTCTCTGGAATCTTAAGAATTTTTTTATATTTTTTTCAGTGTTCAAACTTCTTATAAAGCGAAGAAATTCCTTTTAGCAGTTTTGAAAAATTTTGCACCTTCTTTTGAATGCTCGAAAATCTTTTAAAATCTTTTTTAATGTTTTTTATTATCTCTTGAAATTAATAAACATATATTTGTGCATGTGTGTTTGTGCGAGTGTGTGTGTGACTTTATTCTCAAATAAAGGTGTTTTTATCAAAACACCATTCCTCCCTAAATAAGTATCATTTGGTTATCCGCTGGATTATTTCTTTAATTATTTAATGATTTAATTTACTGTTACATACTGTGATCTATATTTTAAAACATGAAGGTTGCCGCTAGAACTCCATGGTCTATTGGTATTTGAATTTTTCAGAATTTTTAAAAGGATTTGTGAACAATTTAAAACTGAAGAACGTGTAGAAAAATTACAAAGAAAATTTAAACTAAAAAGTACTCAAACAATTTCAAATGTATCCTGAATATTTCTCAGGGACGTTGTAAACTGATACTTCATAAGAGTTAATGAGTGTGAATATATAAAAAATGGGAGAAAATAATTATTTCTAATTTTATAACCTGAAGAAATTTATTTTTTCATGAATAAGTTTATTTATATAGTAGTTTAAGTATATAGTAGTTTGTCAGTCTGCTTTTGAATTGCAAATTTTTTTCATGCTGATTTTCCGTAAAACTATTCATGAAAAAAACATATTTTTTTTTTGTTCTTACATCACAAAATTTTTAATACAGACACCAATTTTGTGATTCGTTTCAATTTACAGGGTTTGCTTATTAATTTGCTGTGAGTTCCTGATAATGTGGCTCGATATTTTATCCTCAATTTGATTAACATTAACATCTTTTATTACTTCTTTTTGTTTTTATCTATCAGACAAACATTCAATTTATTCATGTTTTTTTTTTATGACAGAATTCAGAAATTCAGAAGCAAGGACTTTGGAGAATTTATTTCCTGGATACAACGGTGTCCTGCCTCATGTTGAAGAATTTTTGTTTACAGGCCAGTTGCGCAAATTCAAAACATTCGGTGATAAGCTTCTAAATTTCACTCCGGTACTTCTCGTAAAAAGGGGTCATATCATATTTGGAGCGCGGTCGCTAGATTACGTGCATGATCTATACAGATTATTTGTTTCTTTGGAACCTGCATACTTCGTATTTGACATGAATACAGACAAGTGGGTTACTGCGCCTCGTGATTTATCTCGAAAATTGGGTACAGGCCGTATTTTCCAACTACTTGTTGCGCGCGATGAAGTTGCTGCTAGATGCGTATCAACATCGAAGCATCCAGTATACGAAGAAGCACACATTAGAGCACGGAGACAGGCAAACGAACGAGTGGACATTTTAGAACAAGAGCAAATGGAGATTCTGAGAGAGGATCGAACAACTATGAAAGACGTCATTATAAAAATCAAGAAAGCATACATTCATGCATATGATCGTGAATTCACCCGTTATTTATATCAGCATGGAGAATATAATATAAACGGGCATAGACAAAGACATCCTTAAAAATCATTAATTTATAGGTAAATTTTCAGAGGCGCCTTAACAAACGGAAATGATACATACGAGGGTGGATTGATAAGTTTCCGGCCTGACCAAGAAAAACAACGTTTTTAAGAATTTTCTTTTTTATTTCTCAACATAATCTGCTCCAAGGCTGATACATTTCTCATAGCGGTGTTCTAGTCTAGTAATGCCATCTCTATAGAATGATTCGTCAAGCTCCT
>NC_046660.1:14072496-14077917 GCF_010883055.1 Belonocnema kinseyi
AGCTATCTAAGGATGGTACTATAGAACGCCACCTCAAGGTAGGCCTAGTGGCGCCATCTCTTGGTCAGGCCGGAAACTTATCAATCCACCCTCGTAAGGTCTAGAAAAAGGGAAAATAATTAGTCTTCGTATTTAATATTATTAACTTGAAAAAAATGTCCTGTTGATTCACATTGCTCAAGATTCTCCATAAATAAAATTTTATCACATTAGATTTTGTTGTGAGATATAAAAAAAATTCTTTGTCTGAAGACGCGACGTCAGCTTTGTATCCACCACAGTAACATTGCTGAATTTTAGCTACAATAATATCAGTTATTTTCTCTATAAAAAAATTTTTTTGTAATAATGTAAAAACAGTTTTGTTTTGTCTATGAAATGGGTGAAAAGAAATATTATTAAAATAAAGTAGTTGTAAATGCAATTGTAAATATGTGAGTAGTATTCAACATTTGCATGGCGAGAATTCGAGCTTAGCTGGACAATACAATAATACAATAATATCAGTTATTTTCTCTATAAAAAATTTTTTTGTATTAATGTAAAAACAGTTTTGTTTTGTCTATGAAATGGGTAAAAAGAAATATTATTAGAATAAAGTAGTTGTAAATGCAATTGTAAATACGTGTGTAGTATTCAACATTTGCGTGGCGAGAGTTCGAGCTTAGCTGGATCCGTAAACTAAAGTTATATTATATATTTACAGTTATAGTTTATATTTATATTATAAACAGCTTTTCCTTGGATTTTCCTTGTGTAATGCAAAAATAATGAAGACTAATACTAATACAGATACTTTAAAAGTCAAGCGCAGGCAATGTGGTACAAATTCAGTAGTCTTTTTCTAGGAGGAACCCGTCAGAAAACTGCACTGGTGATGCAGAACATCAGCCATTTTAATGTAATTATTAATTTTGAATAAAACAAAATTAAATATACTAATTAACTGTCTTACATACTATTCTTTCATTAATTGCACCCAAATTGAAGCTCCTGTATTTCAGCTCGCTTAGCAAGCTTTTCTTATCAAGGCTGAAAGATCATTATGGGTTAAAGATTTACCTGTGTGACTAAAAATGTATTTTTTTGTGGAAAATTGCTTATTGTTTTCATTACATGAAGAGTAAATTTTCTTTATTAATTTTTCCTAGAGGATAAAAGTTAACATACATTGTCTGAAACATCCCTTTTTTATAGAACATTGAGCTTCTTGTTATGTATCACTAGAACCTATAATTACTCTCTTCTTACTAATTGTTACCATAAACCCAGATATTTTGGTAGGTACCTACATTTCCTATAAGAAAATTGTTGATCCCAAAAGAAAGGAATGATTTTTGACTCATAGATAGAGCTTTTAAATTATCTTCTATCAATTTTAGGCCATAGAATATTAAACTATCAAAAAAACTTTAATTTAAAATGGTCACAGTTTAAATTTTATTAATAGATTCATAAAAATCTGAAAATTTCAATTTGTCACTGTTGTTATTTTGGGCACACAAGCAGACCTTTATATTATAGATAAAAGAAACAAAAACGCCAACATTATAATATATGTATTGCCACTGCGCTTGAAAGACACACATTTGAAACTGGACAACAAGAAAAAAGGTTTGTTAATCTTAGATTTAAAAATTCCAAACTACCTAATTTCTAAAGCTCCTTACGCAACTCTTAACAGTATTCATACTACTAAAATTTTACTTATTTCTCACAATCTACATATTTCAACTTATTTTTTTGCCTCTTTTCATCACCTATTGAGTTGATGTCCGTGTTGCTTCAGAAAGTATGTTGGGAGTTAGCATCGCACCTCAGCAAAAGATTGGTATCGCTGTCACATGGAAAGTAAGCCGATCCCGTGACTAGCCATCCTATTCCTTTAAAACCAGCGAGTGTCAATATCAGGTCCCTGTAAAGCCCTTAGTGTATGGCGGTCGCGATCCAACGCAGCAATCAACAAGTTGGGTGCAATAACGCTGTTTCTGTATTTTCCGAAGTCACTCCTTCTTCATTATAATTTCATGAAGATATGTACAATACATATGAAAAATAAGTGAATTCTAAAAACAGAATTATCGCGATTTTGCCCAAACAGCTCAAAACCACAAGGCGAAGCAAAAACTGGAGTAGAAGGGGCTAGAGTACCCGGTGACTCTAGTATGGCTTAACATTTCGCACAGAAAAAAGTGGTTAAACGAGGCGCCCTATTATCGACTCTTTCTTAAAAATCACTGTAGAGTACTGTGCTATGTCTATTGTAAACAGTTCAGTTGAGCTGAAAATTGAATTTCCTTTTACAGAATTAAAAAGTACAATACAGAAGAATTTAGAGAAATTATTTCCTGGATGCAGTGGTTTATTTATTTTCATGGAAGCCTGGAGAAAGAGTGTCGAACTTTTTATTGTGAAATCTCGACTAGAAGGGATTAATGGACTGATTCTGAGAGGCGTCACTGGTTCCTCAAAGTCGACAACCACGATGGATCTAGGGGCAATAATAGGTATGGATACCCTTTTATCTCACCACCAAGGCTATAGCTGCGAAGTTGGTCTAGAGATTAAATATAGTAAACGATAGCAGTATCTCGACAGTAGTGCGGATTCCAATGTTAATTGCGAAGTGTCGAATTACCTTATCCACGAAAGAGGAATATGCTAACAGTGAGGCACACCTGCCCAATCATGGAGGCAACTGGTTTACTATGCTTTGAATCTCAGGAATAACGACGACGTCGCCACTAGTTAAAGAGTGCTTAGAGGCACTGAATGAACTAGCTACAGACAACTGGGTTCACTACGCTTTACATATCTGGGCACAGCAGCATCAAGGGCAATGAGCTATCACGCAGGCTAACAAAACTAGCAGCAAAAGAAAATCTTGCTGGGCCCGAGCCAATTCTAGGTATTTTTAGTAGGTTATTCACTCACGATATTTATAGATGGCCGATCAAGGAACACCAGAATAAGTGGGGTTAAGTCTCTGGTCGCAAACAGGTTTAAAAAATACTCTTAGGCTCATAGCTAAACTCTAACTAAGTGAAGAAAATACTCAAGGTCGGTAGAAACGAATTTAAATTCTAACATTTACAGGTTTTTTCTGCATCAATAAGTCGGAAATATCAGCCAACAGCGTGGCATTAGTCCTCTTCCCATGAAGAAGGCCATGGGGTCACGTTTGTGCTCACAAGTTAACCCAACGGGATCTACTGACAGCGTTACCCATGCCTAATATGTTGATAACGAAGAGGCGAAGGTCTAATCAGAACACCAGAACACCAGGACGGTGGCCATGGTAAGCTGCGAGATGGTCAGACAGATCTCGCAAATCAAACAGCTGGCCAGCAAGAACACCTGCGACAAACGGTAAGCAGAAAAACATCAACTGTGTCTGCTGAGGATCCTTTTGCTAGCGTTAGCTATCTGTAGCTAACCACCTCGACAGAAATACCGTGGGTGATTATCAATTGGGATACCATAATGAAAGAGGCGTTGGTGTGTCTCTATTACGAAAATGCGAAGTTTGAAAAGAAAATGGAAGAAGGATACAAGTCAAGAACGAAATTTAGGCGAATTATCCCAATATACAGAAATTCGCACCTTGAAATCTTACCGCTAAGATGAAGGACATCAAGAACTAATCTACACGTAACAGAAGATGCGGCAAAACGACGGCAGTCAACATCAGTTAGAAAAAGCCTCATTATACGATCAAGCAGGAGCAATTGATGTTTTTCCTCATTCTATTGATGAACCAACACCATAACATCCTGCAGAGCTGGATGGCCTTATACAACCAGAGGCAGAAGTAGAGGTTCAACAACCAAAAAAGCGACGAGAATGGAAATACCATATAGAACGAGATATTATGCGCCTTTATTTTTTGGCAAGAAGAAATGTGGACAAAGAAGAGAATATCGTAGACTCTTGTTACTTGAAAGACCAGAGCTAGCCACGAAAATGAATAAGCAGAATCTGGCAGATCAAAAACGCTCAATATCTGTGCCCATGTCGTTGTAAGAAGAATTAATGAAGAAAGGGGAGGGGGTGTCCGGCAACAAAATTTTTTCAGTGTGATGTTTTTTCAGGGCAGGTAACTGACTGACAGTGCCGCCCAAATGGTTACCTCACGGCCCACTATGCCACTTTCCCTCGCTAAGCCAGTAAGCCTAATTGCTGCCGTCGATCCTGCTCCACGGGAGTCCTTCATACCTAATAAGGAATAAAATTGAGAATTCAACATTTTTTTAATTTACCCCTTGTTAATTTATAAATATAATATTCAAAATCGATGAATTATAACGATTCCAATGTTTAAGTTTATGTGACATTTTATTTAAAATTTTGCAGCACACTTCACTCAAATCCACTGCAGTAGCTTTAATGTAATGGTTCAGTGTTGAACTTAACTTGGGCTATTCCGGAAGCTAAAATTAGTTTAGTTTTGAAAGCTTATTAACTAACATAATAAAATAGGTTCATTTCTGAAATAATCGCATTTTTCAAAATTACTTTTTATTAATTTTGCACTTCCAGTCCAAAAGTATGAATAACCTCATTTCTGCACTGATTTTGATACTCATTAACAAACATCATACGACTCTTATATTCCTTAAGTAGTTTGTTTATGAAAGTTAGCGAAAATACAATCGGACCACATCATAAGCAAAATGTAAAAGATTTTCATTGAATCAGACTTTACAGTGTCCTTTTTCAATTCTAACGTTAGAAATTTCGATACGGGACAAAATAAAAATTGAATTTTCATTAGCCTCTTAAAAAATTGTTAAACTGAATTCGTCAATGTTTGAAAAAAATTATCCCTTCTTTCAAAAATAATATGTTACATGTTACCTGCTCCAGGTCTTTTCCTGCTGGTACTTCTCTTTTTTTTGTAATTGAAGCCTCAACAAAAACAGACTACTTTTCAAAGTATGATACTTGAATTTTCAATTAAACAAGATAAATTGGCAAGCAAAAATGGAATAGTTAAATTGCAAATTCAATAATTAGTTTTTAACTGAATAAAAACTCATTTTTAACAGAATAGTGCAATGTTTTTACCAAAGAAAGAAGTTTCTCACCAAATAGATGAATCTTTAAGGGCATGTGACACTCAAATCAACCGACATGTAGCGACAGGTGGCGCTAGAGTTCGTATTTTGGATTTAGAACTTTTCTCATTCACAATTCCATTTAAAGTGAACATAACCTGCAATATCAACCCCATTTTAGACAATTTGGCGGTATATTCGAATTTCGATATATCAAAATACAAAACTTTAATGTTTTGCTACCTCACCTATGCGCTTTTAGGAAATTATAATTATATTTATATAAGTTAATGAATAATCTGCATGTCTCTGAATATTGTGAATATTAAAAAATATTGTTTTATTATTCATTATATGAACGAAA
>NC_046660.1:14078017-14083464 GCF_010883055.1 Belonocnema kinseyi
AAATTATAATTATATTTATATAAGTTAATGAATAATCTGCATGTCTCTGAATATTGTGAATATTAAAAAATATTGTTTTATTATTCATTATATGAACGAAATAATAGAAGAGCACACAGTACTCATGCGTTTAGCACGGAAAATCGTGGCAACCTTTTTTCGGTTAATTGAGGAGATAAAAAGGTGAAAATTTCCACTCATGATACTTTCTCGTATGGCAAGCCATAATTTATTCACAACCTTATAAACAATATATTTGCTAGAAATTTACGCTCCCCTACAAGCTACAATTTTCAAGTTATTGACACGCAGGGTGGTACCATCATGCGCTGGTAAATTTTTTCTTCAAACATTCATGCATACGGCTTCTAAATTTGTTCGGATTTACAAAAAAAAAAATTAATGAATTTGTTTTTTAAACCGAAAAATAAATTATTTACATGTTACGCAAGCCTCATAAAGTTTAAATAGATATCTCACAAACAAGAAGTTTTTGTAATTTTTGGACAGAATAGTCAATATTAGGCATATTAGGTAGTCTCGTCATTTCTCTTTCCAATTAGCCATAAAATAAAAATCAAAAATTATTTTTTTAATTTTATCCCCGTAAGCCTATTTTGTAGGGTCTCGAAAAGTCAATGAAAGTGAAAAATGGTGTTTCTCGAGTTTTCGTCAGTAATTATTCTTTTTTCTAATTTATGAATAAGATGCTACTTTCTACTAATCAGCAAATATTAAAATAAATTGTTCAAACCATTTTTTATTGTTATTAGCAAATTTTTTTCTGAGAATAGAGTCACATAGTCTTGTTTTTTCTGAATTTTTTAACTTTTAAGTTAGAGCAAAGAAATAATAAATTGAACTTAACAAAAATAAATTTTCAAAACATTTATTTATTTTTCATAATAATATTATCTGATAATAATGCTAGAAGGTCGCATTTTTTGTGACATTTTTCAATAAGGTTGAGGTAATAATCACCATAATGTCGACATTTTACTTAGAGTTAGTTAATAATAATTGATATTTAGCACATGTAATTATGTAGACAAATTATTATTGTTTATAACTATGTTCTACTACAGTAATGCTACACAGTTGTGATTTTTAAATCCTGTTAAAACTTTTTATATAGGTACCTAATAATTAATGCAAGCTAACAAACCTAGTTGTTTAAACAATTTATTGTTGTTCATAATTAGCTTATTTTATAGAAAAATCGCGAGTTTCTAGCAATCATTCAGGAGAAGATAGTTATAAATAATATTTTAAAACATCATGTTTATTAACTCGAATTAATCATTACACTACCGAGTAAGTAGTGAAGAAAAAGATAGACATTTCAAAAAAAGCTGTATTTATCTATTTTTTCCTGAAATCTGTAACTTTGATTTGGGGGTTTAGTTATACAAAAAAAAATTATAAATAAACGTCAGAGATCAACATTAAAAATTTTTTTTTCTTTTTTGTGAATATTTTCATTAAATAAAAAAGATATTTGAAACATTCTTCACATTCACTATATGGTGCTTATCAGCATTACTCTAAGAGGAAATAGTTATAAAAAATACTAAATTGTTCAAACAATTTTGTCCCGCACTTGCATCAATTATTACCTGACTTTAAATAAAAAGTGGGTTACTTAAAAAGTGTTAAAAAAAATGCAATAGTTTGAACCATTATTTTTGTTAAATAAAATTTTTATGGCCTCGTTCTAACTGAAAAGTTGAAAAATTAGGAATAAGCCGCGAAATTTTAACACTATTCTGAGACATTTCAAAAGACAATAATTGAAAATAAAATGACTGTAAACTGAAATGTTCAGTTTTAACTCGAATTCACGTAATATTGACAATTCTGGATAAAATTGACAAAAACTTATTTCATCTTTTCCGAAATACTTGTTAAACTTCATGGGGGTTACGGAACCTGAAAATATAGTTTACAAAAAATGTATTTATTACTTTTTACATTTAAATAACTTTGGAGAGCAGTGTTTCCTTTTTTGAATACGCTGAGTTTAAAAACGTTTCTTTTGCTCTCCTTTATGTGACCCCCGTGACCCCTCAAATAAGTCACACAAATGCAAAGTGTTTTTGTAAGCATGCGACAGATTTCATACTCGCTAAGAAAGTCTTCAGTTTTTAAAATACTATTCTGTTCCACAATTGAGATTCCGGATGCAAAAAGAAAATACATAATAATTTCATAGGTGGCCTTGAATATTAAACTCAAGGAACAAATACTTGAAACAAATTTTATATACCTTTCTATCTGGAATCTAAATTATTTATTGACAGATTGGAAATGATCTTTTACTTATTGTGCACTGACACACACACACACACACACACACACACACACACAGATGCAGCATCATTTATTGTGTATTTTGCAACAGACAAAGAATCAGTATCAGCATTTGTCTTGCCATCTGGTGCTACAAATATATCTTTATGCAAAAAATTGCTTAGACACCTAAAATACATCTCCATGCAGAGAATGAAGTAGGACGCCGTAATACTAAAATTACTAAAAACCCTAAGGAAAATTCACATTATAGCATTGCTATGCAAATACATAGTAATTTAGGCCTTTTGGCTCGAAGTGACCACGTCAACGCGACTAAACTAAAAACTATTTAGGTGCCAAACAATTTTTTACATAGGCGTGGTAAATGGAAGCTAAGGGACACGAGTCAAAAGGCGTACATATTGTAAACACAATATTTATTTCAAATTGCAAAAGAAGCTCGAGAAGTATGTCAGGACGGAAAAGTATGGCGACCTTGGATACTAATGGATCCAATTTGGAAACTTCACATAACCGTCCTCACATTACTACCTTCCCACCGATTTATTGACGCCTCCCTCGAAAGAAATATGGTTTAATGGTGTAATAATAAAAACTGACAAAAAAACCTGAATTTACCTCTGAGTGATCCTGCTCCTCGTATCGGTGATCCCATTGAAGTGCTTCCGTTCTTGGAGTAACACAAATGCCGGAACGCTCATGAGCCAAAAGTTTTCCTGAAATATAATAAATTTAAGTTAGTTCTTTTTTGTTAAAAATGGGTTTTTTCAACTCAAAAATACGAAATTTTAATAAGGTAGTAAAAGTAGGTAAAAGCCAGTTCTTTATGACTTTAAAAACCTCAATTTCCCTCTACAATTGTTACTCTGTATATCATGCCCTTTGCCTTCTAATTTGAGTTTTTGATTTTTTAAATCATTTTTCGATCAATAAAACCAAAATACCAAGTACAGCCAAAAAATGGTTAAAGGCAGTTGTGTATGACTTTTTAATATCATGACTTCCCCACTCCATTTGTTTCTTTGTATATCACGCCCTTTGCCTTCTAATTTGAATTTTTGATTTTTTAAAATCTTATTTCGAGAAATAAAACCAAAATATCAAGTACAGCCAAAAAATGTCTAAAGGCAGTTCTGTGAGACTTTCTAAAATCTTAAATTCCCCTCTTTATTTGGTTCTTTGTATATCATGCCCTTTGCCTTCTAATTTGAATTTGTGATTTTTTAAATGAAAAATTTTTAATAAAAAATATATATAATTATTATTGTTAATGAGTAATATAATAAGAAAATAAATAATTATTATTAATTTTATTATTAAAGTACGTATTAAAATCATATGTGAAACAAATACTTATCTGGGTCATCCGTGATAGCAAAATTTCCTTACTCTCTTTTCATATTGTTGGAAACTCGCTCTATTTCCTTTGACGCTTGCTACATTTTCAGTCTTAATGCGGTAGTATGATTGGTTGAGCAATGTATACCTTTCTCGATGAGTTCATGGAAAAAAACATGTCAATTATTTCTCGAAGATATCGAAAATATCAAATATTTCGGATAGATTTATAAGATTCAGCAAAGTCCTTAATCATTTCATAACAATTTCCGATAGATTAAAAAAATTTCACAAAAATTTCAATGATTTCGCAACGATTTTCATATAATTTCACAAATGTTAGCCAGTAATTAAAAAAATTCGCAAAGATTTTGAATAGATTTAAAAGATTTTACAAAGATATGAATGATTTTCTAAAGATTTTAAAAATATTTCTAAATATTTGAAATATTCAGCACAGATTTTGTATAGATTTCAAAGATTTAAAAAGATATCGATGATTTCTCAAATATAACTAAATAATTCAAAATTTTTTCAAATACGGCACAAAGATTTTGAAACATTTCAAAAAGATTTCACAAAGATTGTAATGATTTTTCAAAGATTCCAAGGAATTTTAAAGTAATTTTAGTCACTTTAATGGGTTTTCAAAGGATTTAAAGTATTTTGGGGTATTAAGAAAGATTCCAAGGCTTTTCTTTAAGAACTTTAAAAATTATGCAGGAATTTCAAAGATTTCGACTTTGAGTAAAATTTAATGAACGTTTTAAAATTCAAACGAAGTTTTAATTGACTTCATTATTTGAAAATGATTCCAAAGGATATTAAAAGTATTTTTAAATATTCCCAGGCATTTTTATGAAATTTCAAGGGATTTCAAAAATTGTGTACAATTTTTCGAAAGATAAAAACCTTCCAAGCAATTTTTAATTGGTTTAAACAATTTTAAGGGTTTAAGCTCTCAAAATCTTTTAATAAATTTTCCACAATTGCAGGAATAAACAGATTCAATGTACTTGAAGTTACGAACGTTCATATAAACCGAAATTAAATATTTTTTTCCCCGAATTTTGTTTGGCCTAAATCATTAAGGATGAAAAAAAATATTATTGCATCGGAAGAAGTTTTCGAAATTTGTATTTTTTGAGGGGTTAAATACCCTGACAAATCACCCATTATTCAAACTTGCCAAAAACAATTTTGATTGCCGATATTTGAAAATATAAAAACGTCAAAATTTCTCTTTTTTTACCTCACTAATTATAGAGCGAGTGAGAAAGTTCGGCAAGACCCCTAAAAACCACCCCTACTATACCCATACCTAAAAGGTTAAAAATGACCAGTTTGATTGTCGATATTTAAAAATATAAAAACGTCAAAAAATTCTCTTTTTTTACCTCACTAATTATAGAACGAGTGAGAAAGTTCGGCAAGACCCCTAAAAACCACCCCTACTATACCCACACCTAAAAGGTTAAAAATGACCAGTTTGATTGTCGATATTTGAAAATATAAAAAATTCAAAAATTCTCTTTTTTTACCTCACTAATTATAGAGGGAGTGAGAAAGTTCGGCAAGGCCCCTAAAAACCACCCCTACTATACCCACACCTAAAAGGTTAAAAATGCCCAGTATGATTTCGATATTTAAAAATATAAAAACTCACCCACTCTATCATTAGTGAGATAAAAAAGAGCATTTTTGACGTTTATGTATTTCGAAATATGGACAATCTAACTTTTCAATTTTAACATTTTAGGTTAGCCCATAATAAGGGGCTTTTTAGGGGTCTTGAC
>NC_046660.1:14083564-14084572 GCF_010883055.1 Belonocnema kinseyi
TGAAGGCGATGCACGCGGACTACAAAGCTTACCGAGGAGCACACGAGCGCCCATCTGCCGGTTGTAGCGCACATCGTGTTTTCAAAACAAACCCGGTTTCGTACAGTTTCGTGAGTTTCGTATGACCGGAAAAATAGTTTTTTTTGTTGGGTGCAACTATTTAAATCATCCTTCAATATTTAAAATACTTAAAAATCTTTTGAAATCTCATTAAATTTTTCAAAGCTCTTGAAAATATCTAGAAATTTTAAAAATATTAAAACAATAATAATAATATTTCAAAAGGATGCCGAAATTTTCAACTACAACTTAGAAGGTCACTAAGTACATTTTTTACATATTATAATTTGTAGTTATTCAGTCACTTCGAATAATAATAATAAAAATATATAAAGCAGTTATATAATAAGAAATAAATATTTTTTCTTTATTTAAACGAAATAAAACGAAAAGGTTCTTTTCCCAAACAAGAGTTTTGTTATTTGGAAAGTTGGAAGAATGGCTCGCATCGGGTTGTTTCACTTATCTGCAGAAAAAAATGGATTTAAAGGACATCTGCGCTAAGGATAAAATGATCGACGAATTCACCAAACCCAAAGAATGAATGAATGGTACAAATTATAATTATTATCAGTATCATATATTACCTCATTTTTTGGAGCTGTTTGAAAACAAAATTAGGAGTAAAACTTAGCTGGATGAAAATCTTATCCGGGGAAAAAAATGCAGGGTTCTTCAACTTTCAAGATTTCTACGAAAACTTTATAAAAATTTTAATTTTCTTAATAACGAAAACGATTACAAATGGTCTAGCGACGACCTTGGTGCCCCAGATCACGCACCAAGTAGCTTAGCCCTTATTCTACGAGAACTTTTGCAAAATTTAAAAAGTTTCAACAACCAAATTTACGAAAAATTGTGAGTCGAAGATCCAGGTGCATTAGATCGAGCACCAGGTAGTTCAATACGTATTCTACGAGACCTTTTTTAAAATTTGAATTTTGTGAA
>NC_046660.1:14084672-14087060 GCF_010883055.1 Belonocnema kinseyi
CGTAGTTTCAACTCACTGTTGAAATGTGGTTCATAGCCGGTATGCTGCTGTTAACCGTAGCAAGCGTAGCTGCTATGAATGGTAAATATAAAAATATAATTTCTAAAACACTATGCCTTGCTATTTGGCGTCCGAAATATTTCTCATAATTTTTCATAAATTTTCGGATGTTTATTCTAAATGTTCAGTGGTATTTTTCTAATTCCCCCACTTGCCATTATCTGCGGTTCTAGTCAGACGTTCAAGCTTGAATTCAAGCCCAAGTAGAAGGTTCTGCTACCTTTCGTTTATTTGTGGGTAGAAACTCAAATATAGCCGAAAACACGATTTTCCGGATTCTTTTCCCAAACAAGAGTTTTGTTATTTGGAAAGTTTGAAGAATGGCTCGCATCGGGTTGTTTCACTTATCTGCAGAAAAAAATGGATTTAAAGGACATCTGCTTTAAGGATAAAGTGATCGACGAATTAACCAAACCCAAAGAATGAATGAATGGTACAAATTATAATTATTATCAGTGTCATTTATTACCTCATTTTTTGGAGCTGTTTGAAAAAAAATTAGGAGTAAAACTTAGCTGGATGAAAATCTTATCCGGGGAAAAATATGTTGTGCGAAATATTATATTTGAAGAAACTGATATTGAAGCCTTAAATAAACTTTAATAAGACTTGTTTTAAATTTCATTCATACTCTTCTTCTTCACAAGTATTTTAAGTAAAATAAGAAAAATGATTTCATATCTCACCTACTATATAAAATGTCGGTTGGAAAACATAAACTTTCCATGCCATCATGCTTGAATTCTATTAAATGGTACGTTTGAAATTTGTCATCTATATTTAACCAATAAATTTGACATTCAATTTTATAAAAATGGAAAATCAACCATTTTTCTTCTAAAGATCGCGACAAACCTATTATTTTAATAATAAAAAAATTTATTTTGGGAATTGATTTTTAATTTTAATAAAATATTTCACCAAAAACTGAAATGCAGGGTTCTTCAACTTTCAAGATTTCTGATAATAATTTATCTCTTTTGGTTATATATGCATATCTTTTTATAAAAAGTGCAACTGTTTGGTTACAAATTGTTCTTTGCGGTTAGAGAGTCAGCAATTTGGTTAAATATTCGTGTTGTTTTTTAAAGAAAACTGTTTTAGATTAAAAATCAAAATCGCTGTGAGTTAAATTATTAACTTCGACATTTTGTGTATATTTTACATACCCATCATAATAAGAAGGTATTATATTTATGTAAGAGCTGTCTATCGCGGATTTCTATAATTTTCAATGATTCGAAACCCCTTAAATAAAAAAACAGTTTTTCGATACTATCTGTCAGTCTGATGGTCGGATAGTGGCTGGTTAAGCATGGGGTAAGCATGGGTTCAGCATGGGGGAAGCGTGTGGTAAGCGTTTCTCAAGATAAGTCAATGTTCACCCACGGTCCTCCCAAATTCGTCCCATGGTTATGGAGAACGGGTCAAGCATTGCTAATGGCCCATCTCCCATGCTTCGCCGAAGGTAGAACGTGATTTGGTTTGAATTGAACTTTGGGAAATTTTTGAAGGTGGACACAATCTACTACATTTTTTCCACTTTTTAAAAAGGATTTGTAAAAAAGTAGTTTCTTTTATTGGACTTTATGAAATTTTAAAGAAGCCACGTCATCCAGTCAATAATGCATGTGTCATGGCTCAATGGTAGTATAGCGCAAGCTTTGCTGTTGCCCGTCTACCACGCTTAGAAGACGCTAAACATAAATGAATAAATACTCAAAAAAAAAACCGTTGAAGTGTTAGAGAACTTTTAAAACATTTAAACTGTGCTAACAGCCAAAATAACTAAAAATTGTGTGTCGAAGATCCGGATACACCGGATCGAGAACCAGGTAGTATGATACGTATTCTCCGAGAACTTAAAAAAATTGTATCTGTTGTGAATAAAGAAAATAACTTCAAATGGTGAGTCGGCGACCAGGATACACCGGGTGAAGCACCAGGTATTATAGCACGTATTCTTCAAGAACTTTTTGACAATTTAAATAGTTATAACAGCAAAAATAACTAAAAAAATGTGCTTCGCCGATCCGGGTACGCGGGATCAAGCACCAATATGTTACGTATTCTACGAAAACTTTATAAAAATTTTAATTTTCTTAATAACGAAAACAATTACAAATGGTCTAGCGACGACCTTGATGCCCCAGATCACGCACCAAGTAGCTTAGCCCTTATTCTACGAGAACTTTTGCAAAATTTAAAAAGTTTCAACAACCAAAATTACGAAAAATTGTGAGTCGAAGATCCAGGTGCATTAGATCGAGCACCAGGTAGTTCAATACGTATTCTACGAGACCTTTTTTAAAATTTGAATTTTGTGAA
>NC_046660.1:14087160-14090235 GCF_010883055.1 Belonocnema kinseyi
TGGAAATACTTTAAAACATTCGGAGCAATTTTCAATTAGGTTCAATAATTTAAAGCGATTTCAAAGAATTTTAACGACTGTTTTCTTCTTTCCTGCTTGAAAGTGGAACTATTTTGTTTAAAATTTAGTTTGTTTTTGGTGGTGATTCATCAAATTAATTCAAAGTTAGCTTTTTTGTTTGAAATCTATTTTATTTATTTATATATTTTATTAAAACTGACTTTTTTAAGTATACAATTCAGCTGTTTGGATGAAAATTTAAACATTTTTAAAAAATTTAACTATTTTTCGGAACAAAGATTTATTTTAATTTATGGATTTTATTCAAAATTGTTTTATTGTTGCAGAAAAGTGAATGTTTTAGTTGAAAGTTTAACTATTTCAATTTAAAGTTAGTCAACTAGTATTAATACTAACCATGCATCTTCTGGTTTAAGGCTCCCAAACGTCAGGTATGACGGGGGTACATTTCTAGCTCTGCCAGGCTGTAAGTTCGTATGTAAGCCATCTGCTCTACGATGATTGCCGATCTGATAGTTTCGGAAAAATTCGGTGGTCTTCTATTTATATCTCGATCCCCATTTGAAAGAAATTAGAGAAATTGGCGATTTGTCTATTTTGCGAGATTCTCAAATTCCTGCATTGGTCGATTTTGAGGTTATGTTTTTCAGGTGTATATTATATGGATATTATTACTATTATATATATTAATAATGATAATATTAGAATTATAAAATATTATATTAATATTAATGAATAGTTCACTAACATTTAATGGAAATACTTAAACTTTCAACTCAAACATTTAGTTTTCTGCAAAAAATAGATAAATTTTGAATAAAATAAATAAATTTTAAAAAAAGTTTAAAAAATTGTTTTCAACATAAAATTATAATTTTTTAAACAAAAAGTTAAATTTTCATACAAAAAGCTAAATTGTATACTAAAAAAAGTCATTTTTAATAAAATACATGAAATTTGCACGAAAGGAATTTATTTTCCATTAAGACTAATTTTCTATACAAAAAGTTAATGTTTAATCATAGTTAAATTTTCGTCAAAAAAGATCAATTTTCTACCAAGAAACACAAATATTCAATAAAATACAAGAATTTTCAACTTAAAAAGATTACTTTTCAATGAAACATAAAATAGTTAAATTTGTAGTCAAAAAAATTAATTTTTAACCAAAACCAAAAAGAATTTTCTACAAAATATTTAAATTTTCAGAAAAATTTTTTGCAACTCAATTGATGAATCATCAACCAAAAACAACTACATTTTTAACAAAGTAGTTCCACTTTCAAACGGAAAATATGAAAAAAAAAATCGTTACATTTCTTTGAAATCGCTTTGACTTATATAAATTAATTGAAAATTTCTTGAAATGTTTTTAAATATCCTTAAAATTTTGTATTCCTTTAAAATCTCTTGAAATTTTTCAAACCTCCTGAAAATTCCTTATAATTTCCAAAAATACCCTAAAATATTCCAAATCCTTTAAAAGCTCATACTAAATTATTGAGATCAATTGAAAATGCATTGGAATCTATTAAAATATCCCAAGATATATCATATCCTTTAGAATCTCATATTAAATTACTGTAATCAATTCAAAATTCCTTGAAATCTTTTAAAATTCTCTCAAATTTTCCAAAATCTTTTGAAATTCCTAAAACTTTTTTTAAGACTTCTAAAGTACTTTAGAATTTTACAAAATAACCCCTCTCCAAAGTTTTTAATTCTTTTAAATTCGTTTAAATCATAAAAATAAGTTGAAAAATTCTTGATATCTTTTAAATCTTCTTTCAATATTTAAAATACTTAAAAATCTTTTGAAATCTCTTTAAATTTTTCAAAGCTTTTGAAAATATCTTGAAATTTTAAAAATATTAAAACAATAATAATAATATTTTAAAAGGATGCCGAAATTTGCAGTAAACTGTTCTAAACCTATTGAGACCAATATTTAGTCAAAATGTTCGTGATGGACACATACACAAACTGAATGCGTGCTACTTTCCCCAACTAAAACCCAGTGGTGCGGACTAAGCTGTACAAATTTAGAAAATCCTATTTTGTCTTCTAGAAGCTCAGTGTGAAAAAGCTGAAATAATTCTGTAATATTGCATAATAACAATCGTTTCTGAACTTGTTTACGGGATCTATCTTCTTATTTTACTGATACAAAGTTATTCATAGCTGGCATTAAGCGACTATTATCGTTATCCTAGTAGAAATTTTGTGCCAAAAATGTCAGTTGCCACTTGCATTTCTTTCCCCAGTATTGGGACGGGGTGTGGTCGAGATTCCTTTGAAACCACATATTTTTGGCTTCATTAGCTTGCCATTCTAATGCATTAAATTCCTTAATTAATTTCCTGCGGCCCCGTGATTTAGATGCCAGAGTTTAAAGCAAAATCTTTTCTGCGGGTTCAGTAGTTTCCGCAAACTTTTCTTTTACTTGAATTAGAACTTGAACGCATGCTGCGTAATAATCATCCTTACATTCGTCTTTGTGATTTGGTGATGATGAAAAGTCTGGGTCATTGTCCATTTTTTCTCGTTGTCCTTCATTGTTATTGATTTGTGGTTCATCCTAATCAGTTACGTTAACTTAATTTAGAGGTGACTGTGCATCAAATTGACTTTATGATTTTCTGTAAATAAAACAATATAAGTTATATTTTTATTGGCGATTCTATACCTGAATGTAATAAAACTGAAATTACTTAAAGCAGATGGCCTTCAAAATTTCGTCTTCAAAAACAATTTCCGAGATTAATCAAATTTTTAATTAGGTCTTGACCCTTATAAAGTGTACTCTCTATCTCATTTGCAACTACATTAGATTTTTTCCACCCATCAGTTAACATGTGATGTTTCGAAAATTCGTGGGAAATTTTGATACTAGGAATATAAATTTTCGTATTTTCAACTACAATTTAGAAGGTCACTGAGTACGTTCTTTACATACGAGGGTGGATCAAATATAAACCGGAATTTTACAAATACTTTTCTTAGCCAATCGCAAGCACTCTCACAGTGTAGGTTCTTATAATGTAGTGTATTAGG
>NC_046660.1:14090335-14093695 GCF_010883055.1 Belonocnema kinseyi
GCGCTTGCACCAGACTACCTTTCCGATGAAGCGCAGTTGCAACAATCGGCACATCGATCAAATAATTATGTGATACAGTCGGACCTCGATGCTACCAACTTTTCGAGGGGAGCGTTTAGGTTTTCGAGGTCTCCTGGAGGAAAAGTGTAGTTGCGCAGCAGACATGTACGCAGCCGTAAATTAAAACCGTTCATTTGAATCTCTGCGCATCATGTGCGCAAACGTCAAAGACAATGAGTGCGACTAGTGCTGGGGGCATCAAATGAGGGGAAGTTCACGATATCGGTGATTGATAGCCTTGAAGTTTGACTGTATATTAGGCTTTGAAGACAGCTAGTAAGATGTCTGCACGCTAAGGACTAAGGAAGAATACTAATTACAGTAGATGGAACTTAATTTTTTCATTTATTTGAAAAATATCATTTTTTTCTGTAAGTGTATTTAGATATTATTTTCTATTTTGAAATAGCTGTTCAATCAATTAATAACATCATAAAAATGTTTGTATAGGTTTTTTATTGAATTAAAGAGAAATCATCTTGGACTTCCTATCCAACCTGAAATATCTAAGCTTAGAAAATAAAATCAGTGAGAAGTCGAAAATTCATCATATATATTTTTCAATATTTTTGAATGTATAACAATTTTGTTCTAAATTTCAATTTTTAATGTGAAAAATTGTGTAGAATTTTATCAGGAACCAAAAAAATTTGTTTGGGTTATATCAAAACAATGGAAATTTTTTGAAAATCTACAAATCTTTTCATTTGAATTTTTTAAAAAACATTAAATTATTAGTTTTTTTTACAATTTTCTAAAATTACTAAGCGGATGATTGGAAAAAATGTGCAGTAAGAATCTGAAAGATCTTATGGCAATGTCCCTGGTTTTTTAAGGCCAAAGTTGTTTAAAAAAATTCAAATTATTTTATTACATTCTTATTGATAAGAATCGTCCAAGTTTTCAATCTCTGGTTTTTAACGGATCCTTACGTTTCGGAACTTACAGAATCTCAAAATCATGAAATTTTATTCTTGTCTATCTGCATGTATGTCTGTCTGTCTGTATAGCTGCCTGTATGTATGTATGTATGTCCGTATTCCTGTCTATCCGAATGACTGTCTGTTTGTATACCTGTCTATCCGTATGTTCTGGTTTTTAAGAGATCCATAAGTTTAAAGCGCTGTTTTTAGTAGTTTTTAACAGAATTGAAATGAAATGATGAAATTTTTCAATTAGACGCAAAATTGAGATCATCGAATTCACAAATTTTTCTGTTGAAAATCTTGGAACTTGCATCATTTTTATTTTCAGAATAAACACATTAAATTATATTATTTTTATTATTATAATTTATTTTTTATATTTGCAATTGGAAATTCTTTAATTGATAACATTTGAATGAAAACTATCTTTCGAAATTGTCATAATGTTTAACTTATGAATCATATGTGACCATATTTATGCAAGAAAATTTTCAAGAAGTTAAAATTACTTGGATCGGCGATTGTAAATATTAAAAGCAACTATTTCTATATTTTTAATAAAGTAACTACAGCTTTAAGTGGATTTTTTTTAAAAGCTTCCACGCTACTTCGTTTTATTTCAAATGCTAATGAAGTCAACAGAATTTTGTTCTAAATTTAATCTAACTCGATGGAAATTTAAAGTTCTAATGCAAAATATAGAATCTTTTTTAAAGCGCAAAAGCTTCAACGATAAAATGAATTTTACGAGATACTAAACTGACGTGAACTTTTCTCTACTGGATCCTTATAATAGATTTTATTTTTACTTCATAAACATTCACCTATTTCTGTTTCTTCTCACAGAATTTATAAATTCAGAAGCGCGAAGTCTGGAGGATTTGTTTCCTGAATACAACGGTGTCATACCTCCGGTCGAAGAATTGATGTTCAAAGGTCAGTTTCGGAAATTCAAGCATTTTTTTGATAGACCTTTACTCTTTAATGCAATAAACCTAGTAAAAAGGGGTCATATCATATTTGGAGCACCAATGAAAAATTTCATCTTAGATCTAGGCCCATTATTTCTTCCTTTGAAACATGTATTTTTCGTATTTGATACGAATAAAGAAGAGTGGATTATTGTGCCTTATGATTTATCAAAAAAATTGGGTGCAGATCGTCTTTTACCCATTGTTGTTGCGCGCGATCAAGTTGCTGGTAGACACGTATCAACATCGAATAATCCAGTATACAAAACAGTACATTTTAGAGCATGCAGACAGGCAAATGACCGAGTAGACATTGTAGAAGAAGAGCAAATGAAGATTTTGAGAGAGGATCTAACAACCATAAAGGACATCGTTTTAAATATCAAGGAAGAATACAGTGAAGCATATGATAGTGAATTTACGCGTTACTTATATCAGCATGGAGAACATAATTTAAGCGGGCATAGGGAAAGGCATCCTTAATAACACATTAATACTTTACATGGGATGCCTCAAAAAACCGAAGTAGTTCTTAAGTCTAGAAAAAGAGAAAGTATTTTAACAGTGTATGTAATATCAGAAACCTGAAAGAAAACCAATTCTTTGGTGATCCACATTGGTCAAGATTCTCCAATGATACGATTTTATTACATTTTGTTTTGTTGCAACCAAAAGAAATTATAAGTCAACTTCTTTGAACTTCTAAATGTTTGTTCACTTATAAGTGAATACTGCACTTATTGCATTTTCATGCCTAAAAAATGCCTATGAAAAATGATACGTTTAAGTCGAACACAGACTGGAGGGACTTCAGCTGGACGGCTGCTAAAAAAATTTGACCCTCGGTTGGGCCACTTATTGTGCACAGTTTTTGCTGCAGTCTCAATCTACGATCACTGAAAATGAGTTTAATGGCAGAGTAATGATAAATTAATAAATATATAGCTCCTTTCTGAGCAAAACCTGTAACTGTTGTTGGAAGTTATCTACTGTAAATCTAAAGACTTTAAAGCCTCATAGCAAAGCTAAAAATATTTTTTTCTTTAACGGGTAAGACCACTCTAGGAATTTGGAAAAATCGAATCTCTTCTTTTATTTGACTTAAAGAATACTTTAGAATCATAAACAGATATGCAGTTAAGCCTTTATATAGTGCCGGTATCGCAGATCAGAACTTAAAAAAAATGTCACGGATTTAAGTGCTCGCGAAACTTTAAATGCGTTTTTCTCGAAACAACTTTTTTTTACTAGAAGGACTTATTACTTGAACACCGTTTAACGGATCCATTCGAAATTTTGAAATTCGCTTTAGTGTTACATTTTCTATGAAAGTAAGTAGCCTCTTTTTAAATTATTGTAAACTTGTTTTGTTGTACATAATTTTCTGTCGATTTTTCTGAAAA
>NC_046660.1:14093795-14097169 GCF_010883055.1 Belonocnema kinseyi
TTCGCTTTAGTGTTACATTTTCTATGAAAGTAAGTAGCCTCTTTTTAAATTATTGTAAACTTGTTTTGTTGTACATAATTTTCTGTCGATTTTTCTGAAAAAAATTGATTGATTTCTTCAAAAATGAACTATTTTCACAAAATTTGATTTAAAAAAACTCTACGTCTTTCTATAGCCATTAGTATATAGATTCTAAAATTATTTGGATTTTGGTCCCACGTTGTATACTTTGCGAGAAAACTCTCCTCCCGCAAAGGTGTTTAAAAAAAGACAATTTTCAACAGAAGCTCTTTCCTCGCCATATCGTATTAAAATTAAAATATGTATAGTTAAAATACGTGCTAAAAGAACCCTTTAAAATGAAATCCTATTACTTCTTTCATACTCCCAAAATAAATCATCTAAGTTGCGATTTCTTCAGTCTCTAGAGTGGTGTTACCCCTAGATTATTTGAAAGGATTTTAAAAAAAAAACGAACACTATTATTTACAATAATATAAAAAATAAAAGACCAAAAAACAAGGAGTTTTAACTTGCGACTCGCTTCGCTCGAAAGTTTGAGCGTCCCTAGTTTAAACCTCATCTAACCCATCTACTCTAATTTGATGATTGTGAATTTTTTCTTAATTTCCTTCAGTTTTAGAAAACACATTTTCATCACGCACATCGTACTTTGCACTCAATTTGGGTAAAATTTTAAACTTTGTTACGTTATAGTAAGTTATTATAAGTAGTTTCTTATTTTAAATAAAATTCTATTCTGGGCTACCCTGCAAAATGAGTCATTCGAATCAATTTACATTATAACAATTTATAATGTGCATTGTTATTAAAACACATGTATCTTTATTATCTTATTTTTGTAATTAAATAAAGTTCACGTCCTTTTGAAAAAATGTTTATTAAACATTTTAGTGCAACTCGTGCAGTTTTTCTCTCAATTTATTTTGTTTATTTCCAATGTTAATTTCTACGATCCAAACTAAAAATACGCCTCATAGCGCAAGATGGTTCTAAACAAATTTTTAGATATAATTCAGGCACAAAATTTTGTTAAGTCACATGTTATTGTAGTATATGTCAAAGTTGCATATCCTTTTTGGGTGAACAACTTTTGTTTATGAATTTTTTTTCATACCTTGTGTCGTTTGTCCTAACATTTAATTTTTTTGTTTTCAATACTCTTTTTTACAAATAAAACCAAAACTACGCATCCTATCAAAAAAATAATTATTCGAAATTTGGAGCACTTTTTTAGGCGAAAAACTTTTTTTTTCTTTTTTTAGCTTGTGTCGTTAGACCAAAAAGTTCGGTTCCTAATTTTCGATGTTTTTTTACGAATAAAACGAAAACTATAAAATGGTAAATAACATTTTTTGATAACAAATTTTGCAGCGGTAAGTCCACCCGCGTGGAAAAGTTTCCACGGGTGAACCATGGGTCAACAATGGCATAAGCCTGTGGTGAGCGTGGGTTTAGAATGGCGGTCGCCCCATGGTCAATAACAATGCGTCAATTATGGCTAATGACTCCTCTCCTATGCATCGCCCACGGTAGAAAGTGATTTGGTTTAAATTGAATTTTGTCCAAATTTTCGAAGGTGGACACAATCTGTTACATTTTTCCCACTTTATAGAAAGGATTTATAGAAAAATAGTTTCCTTTATTGGACTGTATGAAATTTTAAAAAAGCAACATCATGCAGTCAATAATGGATGAGTGATGGATCAATGGTAGCATAGCGCAAGCCTTGCTTTTGCCCGTCTACCACGTTTAGGCGACGCTAAACATCAAAGATAAATACTCAAAAAACATCCAAGTTTTAGAGGAAATTACCCTTAGCTAAAAATTAAAATCCTGGTTTGTCAATAGCCGACATGTCTCTGGTAACTTTACTACCCGGGTGCATCGGATCGTTCATCACGTCGTTCAAGACGTCATCTACGAGAAATTTTAGAACATTTAAAGGTAGTTTACCACATATTCTGCGAGTACTTTTTTTAAATTTAAAATGTTTCAACAGTCAAAATAACTAGAAATTGTGGGTCGACGATCCGGATACACCAAATCGAGCACCAGGTATTGTAACACGTATTCTACGAGAACTTTCTAACAATTTAAATTTTTTTAATAACGAAAACAGCTCCAAATGGCGAGTCGGCGATCGCGGTACACCAGATCGAGAACCAGGTAGTTCAGCATATATTCTAGAAGAACTTTTTTAAAATTTAAGTTTTGTGAATAACGAAAACTCCAAATGGTGAGTCGACAATCCTGCTGAACGGGAACAAACACGAGATAGTTTAGCACGTATTCTACGATAACTTTTTTTTAATTTAAAATGTTTTAACATCGAAAATATCTTTAAGAAAAAGGTGTTTGGGCGATCCGGGTATGCCGGATCGAGTACCATGTAATATAATGCGTATTCTACGAGAACTTTTATAAAATTTAAATTTTGTAAATAATGAAAACAACGCCAAATGGTGAGTTGACGACCCGGGTGCACTGGGTCACGCACCAGGTAATTCAGTACGCCTTCTAAGAGAACTTTTCAAAAATTTAAATTGTGCCAACTACCAAAATAACTACTAATGGTGAGCCTACAACCTGGGTGCAACGTGTGATGCACCAGGTAGTTTAGCACGTATTCTGCGAGAACTTCTTCAAAGTTTAAATTGTTAAAAAACACCCAAAATTACTAAAAAGTATGTGTCGATCATCCTGGTGTTTCGGGTCGCGTACCAGGTAGCTTGGCACGTATTCTGTTAAAAATGTTCAAAATTTAAATTATTTTAACGGACAAAATAACTAAAAATTGTTTTTCGACGATTAGAGTGCACTAGGTCGAAGACCAGGTCGTTCAAAACGTCATTCACGTTGTTAATTTGTATGTATTTCTGGTATTTACTTAATTTGGTAATTATTTTGTCTGTTCAAACAATTTAAATTTTGAAAATGTCTTTCATAAATACGTTCTAAGCCACCTGGTAAGCAATTAAGCCCGCACGGATCGTCACCAGACCATTTTTGATTGTTCTCGTTATTCTCAAACTTAAAATTTTTTAAACTTGTAGAGTACCTATCATAATACCTGGTACTCAATCCGATGTATTTGGAACGACGACACACAATTTTTAGTTATTTGAGCTGTTGGAACAATTTAAGTTTTGAAAAGGTTCTCGTAGAATACTTGCTAAACTACCTGGTGCGTGAGCTGCTGCAATCAAGCCCACACGGATTGTCGCCTCACTATTGGAGTTTTTCTTGTTATTCACAAAATTCAAATTTTAAAAAAGGTCTCGTAGAATACGTATTGAACTACCTGGTGCTCGATCTAATGCACCTGGATCTTCGACTCACAATTTTTCGTA
>NC_046660.1:14097269-14111968 GCF_010883055.1 Belonocnema kinseyi
CTCGTCTTTCTATTTTTGTTGACAGCATTTTCTGGCTGCAGTAATAATAAATAATAATTATCAACCGGGGACATGCATTTATTTTGGCAATACACTTGTTTTCGTTATGTTGCAAAGATTTGTTTATAATAAAGAAAAATAGTGAAACCGTCTCCTAAAACACTTGAATTTTAAATCTAAAAGGACGAACTGCCTATAAAACAGTTAGATTTTCTGCCAAGACGATAGTTTTTAACAGGATTGTTAGATATACGTAATATTAAAACCTATTGTGATATGCCTTTTTCATGAAGCCCTTGTGACACTATTGCAGCTAGAGTATGAGTTAAGTCCTTTAGCATAAACTGACAGACAACTGCACTTCTCTGGTTATGGGCATATGAAAATTTTTCGATTACGAAGGTGGGCTCAGATTCACTGAATTCAGTAACAATCAGTGACAACATGCAGTTTCCTCTTACTTTAATTGAAGTACTCAAATGTTCCTGGACGTTTATCAGTGGAGATAAAAACTACAAAAAAAAACACCAACTGAATTTAGCCGGTTTCTCGATAGACTACTTTAAAACCAGACGTTTAACACAGAAAAGATTAATTCTGGATGAAACGCGCTTCCCTACAAAGAAGTAAGACAATATAAACAAGTGCTAAATATTTTTTCTTGGACGGTCTTTCAAGAAACGGCTTGTGCTACGCGTATGAATAAGAAATTTCTGCTCGTATGATTTTACCATTTGCCCCTATATTTTCGGTATTGGTGTCAGATGTACGAAAAATTGAACTAATTCAAAAATATATAAAAAAATTAACACAATGAAAAGATTAATGAAAGGAACGAAAATATTTAACATCTGGTACACAACAAGTACTTTTATAAAAGCGTGCACTTAATAACCCCCAAAAGACAATATTTCTTCCCATTGATAGTGGTAATGACGTTATAACTACAATCTCCTCCATATGACGATTTGCTACCTAATTTTGACATGATTTTGACTCAGAAAGTAAACTTATTGCATGAATGTGATAGTTGGGCTTATAATCTGAACAATGAATAATACAATGAATGAGCAAAGCAGCTTCTCGGAAACCATGATTACGTATATCCCAGACAGCTGTGGGCTAAAATGAAAGTAGAATTCAGAAGACTATTTATCATAAACGATAACGGAGATGAATTAGTTGGTCTATGCTTAGAAAGGCTATGATCACTACAAATACTTGGTTTAGGCATAAAATTGTCCACATGTATACCTGGTCTGAAGGAAATAGCCGCAGTATAATTGACTTTATTGTTGCGGATGAAAGACTAAGAGAGTTAGTCAAAGATACAAGGGTCATGAGGGGTTCTGAATGCAATACTGATCATTACCTTCTGATCTTAAAAATGAACTTAGGTCGGGGATGGAGAAAAAGGAGAACGAATAAAACAAAACAAACGCGAATCGAAATTGAGAACCTACAGAAACAGGATGTTCGAATAGAATTTCAAAATTAGATAATCGAAAGCATAGACAGGGCAAGATGGGAGGACCGTATAATAAACAAAGATATAGACGGCGAATCGACAATGTTACGGGATATCCTTGTTAGATGTACGATCGAAGTGTGTGGTACCGCAGTTGTAGGAAGAATGTCTGGTAATGCGTGGTGAAATGATGAAACTCAGGCTCCCCAGAAAGCAAAGAGAGAAGCGTACAAGAAAACTTTGAACATCGCAGGTCTTAGCAATGAGCAAAGAAATAGACGTAGAAATGATTATAGACGCGAAAACGGGATACTCAAACGATTAGTTAAGGAAAGTAAAGATACAATTAGAGCAGAGGAGGAGATGAGAATACAAAACGACTTTAAACGAAGCAGCAAACTGCTTTATAAAAAAATGAAAGAAAACAAAAGAACAGAATTTGTCAACATGAGAAATAGTAGGGAGAAATGGTATATGATGAAGACGAAATACCAAAGGCTTCCAGAGACTATTTTAGAAGACAAGTCGGAGATGAAGCTATAGGTCACCACAACTGCGATATCAAACACGATGCGATAGAAAACTCAATTACTAGAGTCTGCGTCACTGAGGTTAGGGATGTAATTAAGAACTTGAAAAACGGCAAGGCTGCCGGGATAGACAGTATTAACGCTGAAATGTTTGAACACGGTGGGGAGTACATACCGCATAGACTGTGCGAATTGATAAATTAATGTTTCGAGATGGGAGACGTCCCAGATGATTGGAAAATAGTGTGAGAGTAAAAAAAAATTTTTCTGTGCATTTGTTGACCTAGAAAAAGCTTTTGACAAGGTAGATAAAAGTGAACTTTGAGAAGTCCTGTAAGAGTACAGAGTCAATGGATGGCTCCTACAAGCTATAAAAACAGTATATACGGGTAGTAAAGCAAGTGTAAACATGAATAGGAAATTTAGTGACTGTTTCGATATTATTCAAGGAGTTAGACAAGGATTCGTTATGCCTTCGTGGTTATTTATATTATTTATGGACAAGTGTTTAAGAATGGCTCTCTTCGACGAAGAGGCTGTGGTTCTCGAAACAATAAGGGTACGTGTGTTAGCGTTCGCAGATGATAAGGTTGTTATGGCAGAGTTAATAAAAGACTTACAAAGAATGTTGAATAAACTAGATGCAAGCATAAAGAGCATGGGTCTCAAAATTAACGCAAATAAAACAAAAACTATGGTGTTCGAAGGGGAGAGTGAGAAAACACTAAGCAATATTTTATTAAATGATGAGAGAATTGAACAAGTTGATAAGTTCGTATACCTTGGTAGCTTATTTACTAGGGATAGAAAGATAGATGAGGAATTAGATAGACGCATAAACGAAGGTAAAAACATTTTTCGTAGATCAAGGTCCCTTATCAGAAGCAAAAATACATCAAATAAAGCTAAAATGACAATACATAATTCTATATTTGTATCGACTGTACACTAAGGTAGCGAGATATGGTCTTATCAAGTCAAAGATAAGAATAAAATTAACGCAATTGACATGAGATTTATGCGCATAATATGCCGGAAAACTCTGATGGACAAAGTAAGTAACGAGATAATTCTGAAAGAATGTGGTGCAGAAGAGTTGCTAGTAAAAAAATGGGAAAGAAATCGGTTAAGATGGTTCGGGCATGTTGAGAGAATGCCAAATGAGCTACTAACGAAACAAGTGTATCATGGTAAAGTAAATGGCAGCGTGCCCAGAGGTAGACCGCGGAAAGAATGGTTAGAATGTGTGAATGAGACCCTTGTTAGAAGAGACATAAGAAGTCATAGAAGGACGAGAGTCTGCATGAAAAAATTCATAGAGATAAAAGAAGCTAGAGAAGTATGCCGGGACTGAAAAATATGGCGGCAAAAAGTTAATAAAAATAGTGTTATTAGCGTGAATGACGCCTGAAACAAAAGGCCTTGGCTACTAATGGACCCAAGTGGAGAACCTTACATAACGACTTTGTGAGGATCTTTACTTTGGGTGATTGCTAGGGAGATTGATCAGCAACCTGGGTCAGAGCAGTGTTGCGGAACGAACGTGTTATTTACCTAAATAACACGAGAATTCTGGATCTATCTGAAAATTCTCTATCCCTTCCCCACATTACTCCTTTCCCCACCGAGTGAGTCACGCCTACCCCGAAAGGGAAATGGCTTAATGGTATATTAATAATTATAATGTAATGATTGTGACTTTTTGATACTATTGGTCAGAAAAAATCAAACACTAAATCAGAGCCTCCAAAATAAATGTTTCTGTTAAATAATCGTTGGAGTGACCTAAGTTCACTTTAGAATTTTTTAATCTCCTAAAAAATACATTAATTCAATCACTACCCATGTTTAACTACATTTTTTTTTAAATTTCAAAATACCGTTCCAGGTTTGATAAATGCAATGAGATCCATTTTAGAAACCCGAATAAAAATCTATTGTGTGCCACCTTGAAAGAAACTCTAAGTGTTATTTGCCACCTTACAATAATATTCGCCTACTTCGACGAAAAAAGAGAGACACTATGGTATACAAAAGTTTTGTATCAATGTAAGTTTTATATTATTTTTGATGAAATAAAAGAAAATTTCAATAGCGAGGGCTAAATTACCACCCGTATTATGAAAATATTTATTTGCTGACTCTCCCTTTCTCACATATTTCCGCTAAATAGAAAAAAATTGTACTTGGTATGTGGTTAGCCAGTAACCACTATTTCACTCCACCTTCTGAAATGGATTTTTGAAAACTTTAGAACATATTACGTTTACAATTCAAAGCACGATTTGTTATCTATTTCAAGCAGATTTTATTGCAAATGGATGTTTAACCAGTATGATTGATTTTAGCCAGGCAAGGCTGATTTTCTTATTTCGCAAAATCTTTAATATTTAATCTTCCTTTTAAATACATTTTTGTTAAAAAAGATAAATCATTCGAAATGTTTAAAAAAATATTCGTAAAAACTGAAATGTATTTGCAAAAACTCTTTTTGTTTGTAAAATATATGCACGTTTCCGTGACGCACTATACAGATGGCATTTTTAAAATACCCTATTTTTGTATATTCTTATAATAATGTGAAGGTATTGGTTTTATGTAAAATTAGTCTTAGTCGGTTTTCATCAAATCTCCACGTTTTGAGGACCTCTGGGTCAGAAAAGCAATTCTCATAAAGGTGGCTGTCTCTTGAGTGTCTATAGTCTTTAACCCCGATAGCTTTCGAAAAAATGATCAGATTTGATTCAGCTTCGGCAAACCCTTTAAAGGCAAAAAATAAAAGGCCATGCTGGACTTAGTACTCGGAAATTCGAAATATTTATTCTAACATTTTCTTTCCAAGAAAATATGAATACCAGAGTTATAGCATTTTCAAAATCTAAAATAACAAAAATAATTAAGATTAAAAGAATCAACGCACCATATAAAAAAAATTCAAGTGAAGATAAACGTTGCTTTTTGAAAGACCTAAATGATTTACACAAGAATAACGCAAAATGAACAAAACTTTAATTTTTCGTTAAAACTATCCAAGATACAAAAAAGTATCGATAGACAAAAATTGTGCACCCAAAAAATATCTACAAATTCGTTGTGTATCCCTTTCTTATTTGACGCGCATTTGTTCTATTCGTAAAAAAATGTTAAAATTTCACAATCGTGAAAAATGACATCAAAAACTAAACATTAAGCCAAAAGAGCTTTAAGAAAAGAGAATTCACAATCACTCAAGATTCAATTTTTCAAGTTCTGTGCAAAAATTTAGGGGATGCATGAGGACCGCCGAGTGCATTGTACAACGCAAAGAAAATATCAAAAGTGAAGCGCAAGTTCAAACAGATGCGCGCTCTAGGCGCGCTCATTTTGGCCAGAAAAGCGAGCACTGAAAGAATTTAAAAATTTGTAATGCTTCAAATTACAATCAATTCCTTTTTATAGCTTTTAATTGCATGCTATGGTAATTTTTAATATTATTAAGGTATCATTTTTAAATTTTCTGTTATTTGAAATTATATTTTTATTGCAGAATTTTGAAGCAGTTTAAGTTTCTAATATTTAACCTAAAGCTTTTTTGTTTTAAAAGCTAAGATTCAAAATTACTTGTTATGAAATATCATAATTTATTAATGTTTTCTACTTTCAATTTCGCAGTTTTGTAGTTTTTAATTTAAGTAACAAACATAAAAGAATAGTGTGATCTAGTTTTAAATTCAAATAAGGAAAATGTAAGATTGAATTTAGCAGACTGAACTGTCCAATCTGGTTTTGTGCTGGCCTGTAGTGCCACGTACCCAACACAAAACGAGATTAAAGAGATTAGACTGAAAACCTAAGATTTTAAAGTAAATCATGCAGGTATCAAATATCATTTTCACTTTCTTAGAATTTTTATATAATGTATGGTATATTACTGCCCTTACCAACAAAATAAAGTAGAAAAATTGTGGCTGTAAGGAGAAGAGGTTCAGTAAAGATCTTCATTTTTGCTTTTAATAGGTTAAATTTTTCAGCGTAACTACCAAGTTTTTAAGAAACTCACCGCCTTTTATACTAGCGATTACTAAGTTTCAACTGAAAAATCATGACTATTATAAAAATTTACCTAACCTTGAATATATACGAAATCAGACCAACGTGATATTATTACTTGCTATTTACTTATCAGATGATTATCGCATTCATTTCAGATTCACGTTAAAAAATGAGATAAATATAAGAAAATAAATTAGTATAATGTATTTATTCACGGTGAATAATTTCTAGATTGCTACAAAAAAACATTATATTTGTCACTTGTAATTTTTAATTTCTGACGAACGATAACGGGGACTCTGTTAGCAATAGTAGGAGCTGAATGCACTAGGTGCATTATTGGAAACGTCAGATGAAAAAAATGTCATTTATAATATTTCAAAGTAACCTAAAATTCTTGCACTCTGTATCCAATACACAAAGTGAATATTAAAATTCAACCGATTATCTACCAAATTTGAGTGAAAAAGGTTAAAATTAAGCAAATAAATAATTATTTATTTAGCGCGAGTAGAACTTAGTTTGTAAAATTCTTCAATTTAGCAAGATTACAAAGTTACATAAAAAGTCCAAATGACCTTAAGAGATATTTTTTACTTTTAGAAAGATCTAAAATCAATTTAAAACTTACAAAGAATTTAAATTAGGAAATAAAATTTGAAGCTTCCTAAGGATTTTGAAAGATTTCAGGATAACAAAAGATTGTTCTACTATTCACAGTAAAATTTAAACATCTTTTTTATTGGAAAAAATTTAATATTGTGAGAAAATGTACAAATATTGAAAAAAATTCGAAAATATTAATGAAATTTTCAAACTAGAGTATCGAAAATTTAAAGTCCATTTCTTTAGTTTTTTTTTATTTCTAATAATCTTAGAAGATATTTAGAAAAAAATATTTTTCTCTTTGAAAAATTGGAATATTGGACTCACAGTCTCTCTTCTGCTAAGTACGCCATATCTCCCTGTCACTTATAATCTATAAATGTCAAAAACACCAAACATCCTTTATTTTCTTAACATGCTCGTTTTTAAGAGGGTAGGGTAGGTTAACGCAGACAGACGTTTTCGGCATTTTCCCCGCAAATGTATTGAGAACACTTAGTGCTGCATTGTGATTTTGGATGCAAGTACTTCCCGCATTAGCAGGACAGCTAGATAGTATATGTGCTAAATGCTGGGGGTATGCATTATACGCTCTGCAGTTATTTTTAGTAATATCTTGGCTCAGAATATGGCGAAAGTATGCTAAAGTGAAAATAACACCGTCTTGACATGCCAAAATAAAACTCTCCGTGCCTGACGGCAATCTGGGTGACTTAAGGAAAGCAAACGTTAGCTATGTTTTGATTAACTATCTTTGATTTTTTCATTGTTGTTCCCACGAGCAGCTAGGGAACATGGTTCGCCCATCCTCACAGCGCCCCGCATGCAGTTATAAGGCTTCTTACTATGCGAGGTCGTCCAGTTTCCCATATTCACCATTTGAGATACCTTACCCAGGTTCTATTCAGCTTTCATCTTTATTAAATTCTTTCATGACTAATCCTACTGAAAAAAACTAGCGGGCTCTCCGCGCTGTCAGTCGATGTCTTTGGGATTATAAAAGCTAAAAAAATGTTAACGTTTCCGATATAAATTCCGGAATATTTCAAAGATTTTTCATTATAATTAATTATGTTTAACTATAATTATAATTGACACGCTTACAGCAAAAACGAACTAAAAAAAAACGTGCTGAAAAGCGAAGTACAAACACACGAGAGGAAAAACAACTTAAGAATAAGCGAGAGATAAAACGACACAAGAATGAAGGGAGAAGGTCCCCCCACTCCCTTATCTGCTGCGAAGATCAGCCTCGTGTAAAGTTGAAAATGCGCGAATACGAACTCGAGCTCGCCCGACTTCATAAATGACGATCTAATCAGCTGTTTCTCAAATTTATTCTGGTTTTAACACCCTGAATTACCATAGGGAACCACTAAGTCTTCCAAGTAAAAACGGAACCTCTAACCTTGCCGAGTTTTGCATTATTATTTGAGCAAAACTCAAGGGTCCCAAATAAAAACAATAACAAAAAAGAAAAATACATTAGTTTACAAAAATTAAAAATAAAGTTTAACTACTATTCTGATGACAAATTTAATTAATCTAATCATTACTTTGATGGAAATAATCCTAATTTTAACTAATTGAAAATCAAAATGTTTTATTCATTAATTTAAATGTCTGACTGTGGTTTTGGAACTTGCATTTTTGCAACTTGAATTTAGGGATTAGTTGTTCTTTAAATTATTCCCAATTGTCTTCAACTAAAAATATTAATTGAAAAAGTACTAACTTTTCCTGAAAAAAATGTTGCTCTCAACATTTGTTAATTGTGTTATTAATTCCAGAAAAATCTAAATTTCAATTATTAATTGAAAAAGATTTACTTGTCTGGATCCACATCTTATCAAAAGATGTCATGACATTCTGCAAGTCCTCTCGTGCGGTAAAATGATCGATTCTGAAAAATTCAAAACGTGTGCTTTAGATAGGCAAAGTTTTGCTTGAAACTTTATGCTTGGTATAAACTGCCACCAACTGTGCATAAGGTTCTGAGGCACGGAAGTAAGATCATCAGATCCTTCAAATTACCGATTGTATGGTCCTCAGAAGAAGCCCAAGAGGCGAACAATAAAGTTTTCAGGAAGGCCCGATCAGGTTACGGCAGAATCATCGGATCCGAGAATCTCTTTCTTGAGAATCAAAGAAATGAAAAAAATTAAGGAGCTATCAGAAGATGCGACAAATCTGCTCGTGCTATAATATATTGAGTAAAGTTGTCTAATGTTATTTCATGGAACTCTAATGTATACTGTACTAAGTTGACAAATGATGTTTCATGGAACTCTAATGTATACTATTCTTGTTCTTCACATGAAAATAAATGATTCAAGGGAAAAGAAAAATGTTCGAAGCATAGACATGTCAAATAAGTGAATTTGTGTATAAAAATTGTTTAAACTATTAACCATAATTGTTATATGGTCCGTGTTCGCAATTAAACATTGATTCTTTATATTTTTATAAAAAAATGTATGTAAGTAATACACTCAAAATCTGATCCGTTGAAAGTTGAGGAGCCGGCTGATTTTCGTCTCCCAAAAACGTGTTTTTTCCCACTGTGCGGCCACGGCAGGTGATGTCCAGGTTCAGTTAGAATCCAATCACATTACAGAAGGGAGACTGAAAGCACGCAATTTAAAACATTCTCATCCTGACATTATTATACATTTAGCAATGACGTTATTGCATATTCTTGCTAGGGCTCATGACATTTTTAGTGGCTCCTAGAGCCTTAGCTGGAGGCTACAGCATGCGGGACGGTGGCAATGGTGAGCTGCTAGATGTTCAGGCAGATCTCACTAATCAAACAGCTGGCCAGTAAGAACATCTGTGACAAACGGTAAGCAGTAGAACATCAACTGTGCCTGCTTAGGATGCTTTGGCGTGCGCTAGCTATTTGCAGCCAACCACCTTCGACAGAAATACCGTGGGAGAGCATGAATTCGGATGCCACAGTGAAAGAGAAATGGGTGCGTCTCTATTACGAAAGTGCGAAGTTTGAAACGAAAATGGAAAAAGGATCAAATTTAAGAACAAAATTTTCTGCAAAGTATTCTAATATACAAAAAGTCGCACTAAGAGATCTCATCTCTAAGATGAGGACATCATGATTAATCCACATGTTACAGAAGACCGAGCAATGGAGAGTAAACAACAGGTTGATTTGGCGTGGAAAAGTATCAGAAATCATCAGAATGAGATGGTCATCAAGTGATCCATCTTCTTTACATGGATGACCTAAAGTTATACGCTAGTTCAGCCCAAAAACTGCAGCTAGTGACCCATGTCACACAGCAGTTTTCTAATGATATCCACATGGATTTCGAACTAGATAAATGTAGAACAATGGATTTAATCAAAGGGAAATTAAGGACCGCAGAGTTAGAGAACGAGTTCGAAAATGACATCGAGGAAATCGCTGCAGGCGAATCATATAAATATCTGGGTATTCTTGAATCTAAGGGTAATCAACATACGATAGTTAAGACAAGCCTAACGACTGCTTTCACTACGAGACCCAGATTGGCTATGAAGAGTTTTCTCAACTCGGCAAACCTTCCATCATGCCTGGTCATTAGTTCTCCTGGCTCAAGAATACTTCCTGTCTCTCGTTTCTGGGATGTCTAATCCCTTCCGATATCGACGAACATGCTTTTTTCCTCGCCTGAAAGTCATATACCGGGGCTACAATGTCCAATGTTGAAAATAATATATTATTGAGTTTTTATACTTTTTAATTAAAATTTCTATCATAAAATACACTTCTCCATTCAGCGGTTTATAAACAACCTTGAAAAGTATGCGTTGCCGAGAATGAAAAACGTGAATAAATAATAATTCAGTAGCCGAGACAGTGGTTTCAGTACTGACGTATAAGAACTTACTCTTTAAATCATTACGAACATATACGCAAACCTCACCACCTCTACCAGACTCCCTATCTTTTCTGAATAGTGAATAATTAAGAAGGCTAATATTTGCAAACCAAATTAAGGCTTGAGCCAAGTTTCAGAAACAGCTGTAATATGAAACTATCTCTGACCAAAATAATCAGTAAATTTATCAAAATGAGCAGACAGGGATTGAGTACATACTCGTACATGGCATATATTAGGAAAGGCCATCAAGTCTTTCAAGAAGAAGACAATGCCACATATTGGGTGACTTACAAAAAAGAGCACTGCAATTAGATGCGATTAACATAAAAACCTTCCAGTATCGTAAAGCAGACCAATTGCAACAAACAGCCTAGTGTAGAATGCAGATGTGAAGTGGGTAGTGCCAAGTCTAATTATAAAATACAGCAGAAAGTACCAAAAAGTGTAAATACGGAGTATACCAAAGCCAGGATAATGATCAGAAGTTAACAATTTTTTCACCGTAGCGGACTAACCCTATCAACAAACTGCATTAATATACTTAGTAAGCATAACATCACAATGAAGTTAAAAATGAAAATTAAACAATCTGAATCTCGCAAGTAAAGCCCTTTCGAAATACCCCAGAATGTCAACAGTGGATATTTTCTTCTTAGGCCAAGATTATCAAAGAGCATCCAAATCCCGAACCTGGGCAAGAAAAATTCTCGGCGCACATCATATTTGCGACAAAAAATCTTGCCACACGCAATCCGCAGGTATTTAATTTTTTTGATTCTTCTTAGTTTCAATGCAGTACTGTAAATCTGCTGGTTGGACTTACTGAGCGACACTGATATATATTGTTCGATCTTCACTCCAACCAATAAGTTTCATCGAAAGACCACGCTTTCTTTTACCTAAATTAATTAAGTTCCCACATTTAGCTCGTGATCTAAAGGTGGCTACTATGATAGGTTAAGGTTCGACTTGAGATTCGAGGGTCAATTGTATCACATGCATATTCTGAGACGAAGCAATAATATTATTGACGTCAGACACATTTGATGCAGTTGTGTCTTCTAGCAAAGAAATGCGCTTGGTTCTGTTCACGATGTCATCATTCATTCCCCTAATAGAAGAGGCAAGAGATTTATCGAAGGTAGTCTGATCATCCTAAAATGCTTTAAATGAAGCTTTGTTCTGCGTCAATCCTGCCTCATGGCATTTCGTGATTACGTCGACAATAGTTGCCTCGATTTCGGGCATCAAAGCCACTGATGCCACTTCTCAGGAGCTTGCAGAACCATCAGCTGTTGAGGAAGTTTAAGGTTGTTTTTAAATGTGCCGATTATTTAAAGAGTTTTCCGCTACGGTGTTCACTGAGCACCTTAAACAATACTAAACCTTCTTCTATTTTTCTAATTTTTGAGATATCTTTACTGATCACGTTCATACAATTCAGGTGAGCCAGAGCACCACACTTTTCACAAGCAAGTATGTCAGAGACCATTCTTGTGATCAACTCTTCACAAACAAAAAGGCCACCATCTAACAGTGCCAATGTCCACAACAATCAAACTGAGAAACACAAAATTCACTCTTTTCTGACTGACACCCACTCAGAAAATTTTAACGCTTGTAATGTATTCCGAAATCTTTCAAGAGATTTATAATCATAATTATTATATAACTTACAAAATATATTTAATACTGCATAATATAATAAAACTTAATAAAACTTAGTACTTTCAATATGGAAACGTTCAATAATCACTCGCATATTCCTTTGTGTTTTTCTAGCTGGAATTAACCATATAAGAAATGTGTATAACAAGTTTAAATTGAATATAATCTCAAGTTTCATTAAAAAAGGTATGCAACTGGGTTTGTGATAAATTACATTGTGAACACGATTAAAAATCACCAACAGCATTATAAACATTAATACAACCAACATTATAAACCTAAAATTTATATCTCATTTTCCAAAATAAACTTTAAAAATTAATTCTTTCTGAAGACGACGGGGCAACTCACGCAAGACGTAAATATAGTGAAAAAAAATGAAATTTTAAAAAGAATCAAACACAGGCAATTGCATCCGCATAATTTTTCATTTAATTTTGCAGCTTCGGTGAAACTTATTGTTTCTCACTATTCAAGAACTGTAACTTTGACTCGATGAATGATTTTTTGCTTGTAGCAATTGACTGCATTCTCGGCTGTATGCTCTAATTGTGAGAGAAGGCGAAAATAAGTCGAAAGAAATTTAAAGCGGCTGGAAATTTGAAACAATGTTTTAGACATTATGACTAATTTTGTTTACTGAATTAAGCTTGAAAATTCAACTGTCTTTTAAGAAAAATAGTCTCTTTGTCTTACATATTCAGCTATTGGATTCAGATTCCAGCTGTTTGTGATCAAAGTTAATTCTTTTTTGTTATGAAATTCGACCATTTGGTACAGATTTCATATTTTCGGGTTCACATTTAAAATTTTTTGTCAAAAATTCGTCTTTTTAGCTTAAAAAATTCAAGAATTTTATGGCAATCTGTTTCTGTCTTAATTGAAAAATCCCTCTTGGCTGAAAATGTAACACTTTGTTTGAGAACTGGTACAAAAAGAATCATATTTCTTGGTCAAAAATGAACCTTTTTGTTGAAAGTCGATCTTCATTGCTTGGAATTAATTCATTGTTTGAAAATTAATTTTTTTTGCTTAAAACACAGTAAACCAAAGATAAGTTTTTAACAAATCACTTAGTTCAACCTTCAACTATGTAATTGAATTTTCAACCAAAAAAAATGTTTATTTGACTACAAAACATCTGCTAGGAATTTGACACACTGAACAGGTCAAAGCGGTTACCTATCAAGCAGCATATGGTTGTTAGGTTAATAGTTAAACACTGTTACTTTCTGACACCTGAGGAAGAATGCGTACCCATCATCTGGCCCGCATTTCCACTTCATATCTAAATTTAAAAGACGCTATTATGGATTGGTTGGCGCAACAGTTCAACATCTGTACCATAGACGAAGGATGACATCAGATATCTTAACATCAGGAGACGAAAGGTTATTATTTTCGATATTTTTAAAGGAAAAGGCAAATTATAAAGAAGAAGCAGAAATCTTAATATATAGATTTCTAGAGCAAAAATATACAAAGCTTATTATACAATTTCAGGAAACATACTCATTTGAACAGATGTGGAAAGATTTTCAGATTCTTATTAAGGAGAAGAAATGGTGGTGACTGATGATGATAGCGTCAGGATAATTGTTTGTAGTTGATTGTGAGACCGTCGAATTATACCAAGCGATCTCTGCGAATCCGGAACTAGTCTGAAGATCACTTATTTAAAGCCTTGCTTGAAGGTTGAATTTATAAAGTTAATTCATTTCTTGAAAGGCTTTAGGAGCCACAGTAGAAGAGTTTGAAGGATGATTTTAGATACTGCTGACCTTCTAATATTCATTTATAGTAGTTTATAACTATTAAATCTTAAACCTATTACAAAGTTTAATGCATACGAAAAAAAGGTCCACCTTATTTTCCTAATGCGTAATTAATCATTTTAAACAGAGCTTGTCACAAATTCAGATAATGCAACATGAGGACCAGGGGAAGTTCATTTCAATGGTAATGCAACTTTGAATCGATAATACGGATTCAAACAAACAATTCAACACGGGTATCAAAATAAAAGACTGACTTGACAAGTCTTGCATGTTGAAGGGCTTTTAGAAAGAAAGGTTGTAAAAGAAGATTTGGCATAGTTGACAGAGGAATACTACCTAATTGAAATTTTTGGAAATAGCTAGGTAAACACAAATGGCCGTCAGTGATGTTAAAGTGTCGTCATGATAAAATTTAAATATAGAAATCAGCCATTTTTACATCTGACAATTGCCCATGATTTTGTATCCGTCATGGATTGTAATATTGAGAATGACATAAAAAGCCTTTGTTGCTTGCAGGACATGTTAAAGAAAGCAAATAAGTAGCGCCGCAGGCAAATATTGGAAAAAGTTAAAGATTGAAATGACAGACCGCGCATTCTTTTGAGAAATTAAGTGATTGGTAATATTTTTAAACCTGATATACGTCCGGCCAATAACAATGTAAAGATTTTTCGGGGTGACATGGCCTGGACTATTCAACAAATCCTTATTTCCGGCGGGGGGGGGGGGG
>NC_046660.1:14112068-14119628 GCF_010883055.1 Belonocnema kinseyi
CATTATGAATCTTTTATAACGCCTAAAACATATTTAAATTTTCTGAAACTGTTAAATTATCTGAACCCCTTTTAGTTTATTAAAATCCCTTGAAAGGCTATTTTTTATTTTTTAACAATTGACTGTATTCCCGGCTGTATGCTTTAATTGTAAAAAAGTAATTGTAAACAAAAAAATATAATTTTTTAGCCAAAAATAGAAAGGTTAATTTTCATAAAATAAAAAACAAACTGTTAAAAAACGTTGAAAAATTTGTAATAAAAAAGAAAAAGATTCAAATGAATAAACTCCGATGAATTCATAATAAAATCGATGACTTTATAGCAAAATTAGCATCATCAATTGCGATGCTATGCGTGCGTGCAGTTTTTCGATTTAAATAAAAATTATGTTTAACACAAGCTAAAAACTGAAATTGACTTTTCATTAATTGAAACTTTTTAGACTTAAATTCGAAAATCTTGGGAAGCCTTACGAAGTTTGCCTCTACCTATACAATTAACCTGTGCTGACGTTAAAGTTTTCAAACGTTTATTATCATTGATTTAGGTTTCTCAATTTAAAATATATTAATGATGCACGGGCCTAAAACCCAAATTCTTTTTTCCGTTTAATTTTTTTTTATTCCCAATGAAAAAATTTGTCACCGGATTTCCAAGAAAATCGCCCAAAACTCAAAGAAAAAAAACAAAATATTTCTTGATTAAAAAAAATGATTTCTTATAATATGAAATAGTATAAAACTGTTCAAATAATATAAAACTGTTAGCTTAAAAGTAGTCGGTTTATTTGGAAAGCATTGTTTTTTTGTTCTTATAATTTTTTTTATCAATACGATCAGTTAGAATCTGGAAAAATAATATAGCTTGCGTAAATCGACTCACACAAATATTGAGTTAAAATGAGCGAAACTCTTCTCAATTGCAAAACCTCTACTCTGTTTTACGCTCTTTAACCAAGAAAGAAAACAAAACAATTTCGTAACAAATCATATAAATTGACAGAAAAAAATTGGTAATATGACTTTATATCTACCCGAACAAAATTTTTGTATTTACTGTTCATATTTAAAACAGCTCAATAACTTCGATTTTAAAAACAATTATTCTTGGAATAAGGAATATATGGATATTACATATTACATGTAGATATTTTCATATACAGTTGTTTTTTACTTGTATCATTTTAAAAATAATGGAAATGTGCGTGGCACTTTGATTTACTAAAGAATTATTACGGTAATTTTGTGTACACTAAAATAAAATGTGCTAAGTGTGTCGTCTTTTTAATTTAGATTGTGTACGCGAGACTGATAAAACTTGATTTCGCAACGAGCGAATTCAACATATTATTATTGTAAATAAAAGTATTGATCGTTCTATAAAGTGGTAAAACTTATGAAAAAAATTACGCATACATTTAGATAAATTGATATATGTTATATATTTATATATTTAAATGTGTTTGGTTTCGATTCCTTCGGGAACCAAAATTAGGGCCACTGACAAACCCACCGAACGCGTCCTCAGGTTGCTGACAAAATGTCCCTATAACAAAGATTTCTGCTGAATATGGTTAAAATAATTAATGAGCAGTAGCAGGCAATTCTCCAGGGATGGTTCCAAAGCAATAATCCCTTAGCGAATACTTAACATTATGTGCCGGAAGATGAATGACACCTAGGTGAGGTGCCTTAAACCGGGATACTGGGTGATCTCTAAGTGTACTATATGCAGTCTTGTATCTGTATGCGGGTCTCTACAAGGATGGACGAATCCATTATATAGCTGCTCGTAGGAAGAACAATAACAACATAAGATGCACTTTAGTAAGCGCGATTCAAAACAACCGAAAGCTCAGGGCTTCAGTCAATGCGACAGATAAAAATTGAGACTACCTTAGCGCTGCGGGAGCCAATCAAGACGGAGTCAATGTGATGGACGGACAAATCTCAATAAATTTGAGTGCAAGGATCAACTCAGGGACGCCCTGCTAAAGTGCTATGATACTAGTCATAATAGTATCATAGAGATTCAGCAGGGAGTCTCTGAGTTGATCCATCCACTCAAATGTATTTAAATTTTTTCCTCCATCACATTGACTAGTATCCTGAACCAAACGGTTACATGGCGCGACAGCATGATTTGTGGTGCGGGAAGCAGCCAGAGCTCTTGCATTTTTCGCATAAATGATTGAAAAACGATACCAAGGAACTCCGGAAAAGATTTTATATAGGCGGAGCGTCTAGTGAATCACAGCCAGAGCAAGCCGAAAAAAGAAAAGGAGAAACAACACTGAGATCAACCGCTAGCAGGTATCCAATAAAGGAAGAGCGATGCCTTAGAGCCCGGAGAAACATCGACATTCAGGCTTCTCTTAAGCCTAAAGATCAACCCACCACAAAGATAGGCTCGGCAAGACAGTACAGGTCCAACATTTAGTGTGTGATTGACTACGTAACATCTGTCAGGAATTTGATACACTGAACAAGTCAGAGCGGCTACCTATCGAGCCATATATGGTTAACAGAATACATTTACTTTCAAACACCAGAGGTAGAATGCGCACTTATTACTACTGAGGCGATGAAAAATGTATTA
Organism: Belonocnema kinseyi; assembly: GCF_010883055.1. Classification (NCBI taxonomy): domain Eukaryota; kingdom Metazoa; phylum Arthropoda; class Insecta; order Hymenoptera; family Cynipidae; genus Belonocnema; species Belonocnema kinseyi. The sequence continues at coordinate 14,114,669 of NC_046660.1, forward strand.
AGAGGAATGAAGAACTATTCCGTTCCGGGTTCAGATAGTATCAAGACCTTCTGGAGGAAAAAGTTTACTTTAACCCTCTATCATCTCGACCGCATTATCATTTCATATCTAAATTTGAAAGAGTCTATAACGGAGTGGTTTTGGAAGAGCGTGCAGTACTTCTAAGTTCTACGGAAGATGGGCAACTCAGCTGTCCTGCAGAATTAGACCAATCGCTTGCCTGAAAACACTGTATAAGAATCTGCAACTATCCTACATGATAGGATTGTTCCGGAAAACGGAACCATGTGGAAAGAAATGTTGAAACAATGCGATTTAAAGAGAGGCGTAATCGAGTATCGGAAAAACCTGATCTTTGATAGTTGTGTCTACAAAGATGCAACATTCTACCAACGCGCCCTATAACTGGTCTGTATTTAGTGCTAAAAAGATTTCGATTCGACCTTTCATCGACGTATCATATTTTTGTTGGAAAGCTTAAGAGTTCATCTGCACATTATGGGGTGCATATATAGATTTCTACCGCTTCGAAAGACCAGATTTACTATTTAACCTGGAAAACATCGTGTGACATTTAACCACATCAAATTTCAGAAAGGTGTCTTTCAGGGCGACAGTCTAAGTCCAATTTTCATTTGCCTCACATTATTGCCACTATCTCTCGCACCTCGCTTCTCAAAAGTGTACTTTTTCCGGCAAAACTGAAGATCGATAGCATAAAGTCACTCTTGTATTTTACATAAATAAACTTGAGATATATGCTAAAAATAAAGAGAAACTATACCTAGATATAGGGGTTATCGAGGAATACCTTTAGGAGATCGGAATTAAGTTTGGGTTAGAAAAACGCGCCAAGATTTATTTTGAACGAGAATACTATAAAGGATACTCTCCGATGCAGATACAAACGTCTCATCTGGCAAATTTGTTTTTCATAATTTTCAACAAGAAACGAAGTATCTGCAACGCCATGCTTACCGTCCCGGTAGCAGTCTATTTGTTTGGAGTGGTATCATGGACGAAGAATAAGATCAGATCTCTTGACATCAGGACACGAAAGGTTATGCACTGAACATATTATCATTCACTCCGTATCGAGAATCTACACCTGTATCCGTCAAAGTGGTTGCGGAATACTGAATCTTGAATGTATTTACAACAGGATTATTCTTGGTACAGCACATATTGGTACAGCACATATAGTATCAAATCTTATATATCTCGAATACTCAAGAAACGATTTGCATCTAAAGGCTCAATGCGGCACTCAAACTGCTTTATTACCATCTTTGTTACTCTTACGCTATTAGCCTTCATACCTCGCTCTCTGCGACTTCATCCTATTCGGTCGACCCAAGAAACCGTTCCGCGTAACGCGTTCCAGCACCCGAGATAAGGTCATGGAAAAATCGAAGATGAATCTGATGGCTATACCGCAAACCGATTATAAAAAATGTTTCGAGGATTTAATCAAGCTCTGGCATAAATGCGTTGCAGTCGATGGGGAGTACCTTGAAGGGAACAATATCAATTATCATTAATGAGCTTGTATTTTTGATTTTAAAAATAAAGTATTAAAACTTTTTGATCAAGGTAGTGTACTAAAACTTCATAGTCTCGAGAATTGCTTCTATTGCGCACTCGATGCCTGACAGTGTTCTCTGTGACTTTGAGAAATGAACCATGTTTGTTATCGAGTTTTCAGCACCAGCTGACAAAAACATTATATTCAAAAAGAATTAAAAGAAAGAGGTATAGAGACCTTATAAGGGAGTTCCAATGGCAAACTGCATAAGGCATCGAGTGCTCCATGTGCTCAGGTTTCACGAGACTGCTATCTGATCATTTGAAAATATTTCCAAATTTCGAAGATGCCATTTTGTGGGAATTTATCGGATTTATGCGAAAGTACACGGAATTAAGGAAAAACTTGTCCAGAATTATGTCCAGTAGTATCAAACATTTGCAAAATTGTTAACAATTTTTATAAACAAACTCATCAACTAAAGTTAGATTTTTAGTAAAAATAATATATAGTTACTTGAGGCGTGTGTTTTGAAGTGCAAATCTGAAGAAGAACAAATTTGGATGTGACTTTTAAAAAAATAGAGAACATTTGTTAATTATTTTAATAAATTTTATTTAAAAATGTAAAAATTAGTCATTTTCAGATTTGTTTCGTTTTCTTAACAGAAAGGACAATAAATATCTTGCTTATAGCTTTTTTGTGCGATTCTTTGATTTCAGAGAACGAGTATTATTTGTTTTAAAAAGGGTAATTAACAAAAATCCATAATATTTTTATTTTTCAGTAATAGAAATTGGTTTTTTTTTCGAAATAAATTCCAGATGTATTGAAATTGCCTCTTGATTCGATACTTGGTCATAAAAAAAGCAATTTCTATTTGTAAAATCAAAGTAAATAAACAAATTCATTGTTTTGTTATTTTTTAACAAACGGATTTCGTATTTTTGCGAAATAAATTTATAATGTGATGCTATTAGCTCTCTAAGGTTTTTCGTCATTGATTCTTAAGAATGAGTAATTTTCGTTAAAAAGTATTATAAACAAATGCATAATTTAGTCCTGTTTAGTAAATAAATTGAGTTTCTTAACACAATCGATTCAATGTGTATAACAAAAGGGCCTTTATTGTGATATTTTTTTCTTAGACAACAATTCCTACTTTTTAAACAAATTTAATAAACAAATTAATCTGAGGCCGTATTTTAATAGCAGCACTATATTGTTTTTTATTAGATCGGCTACATTTTTTAAGCAAGGTCTCTTGGTAATGATACTCCATGATCCGGCAGGAAACGTTTATTATTTTTGCATTTATTTTTAAAAATCGGACAAAATTATTAAGAATGTATAACAGCGAGACTTTGCTCAAAAATAGGAGCCGATTTCATAAAAAACAGTATGGTGCTTCTAGGAAAAAACGACCTCAGAATAATTTGTTTAGAAAATCTGTTTTAAAATTAGGAATTGTCCAACAGTAAAATATCACATTAAAGGCCCATTGGTTATATAAATTTAATTGATTTTGTTAAAGAATCTAAATTTATCTGCTAAAACATGGCAAAAATATACATTTAATTATTACATTTTTAACAACAATGACTAATTGTTTAGTATTACTAAAAAATTAAATATAGAGAGCTACTAGCAACACATTAGGAATTTACTTCTCTGAAAAAAACCATTTGTTGAAAAATGACAAAACAGTGAATGTGTTGATGCAATTTATTTAAACAAATCGAAATTATTTGTCTCATATCCAAGTATCATATCAAGAGCCACTTTCATCATACCTACAGTTGAATTTAAAAAAAACGGATTTCTTTTGCTGGAAAATAACAAAATGATGCATTTGTTAATTAAGCTTGTTGAAATAAATCACATTAATTGTCTGAAATCAAAGAATCCTACAAAAGAGCTACTTACAATTTGTTTATTTTCCTTTTTCTTATAAGCGCGAAAGAAACATATTTAATATGGCAAATTTCTTTATTTGTTTATAAAATTTGTTAAAATAATTTTAAAATGTTCGCTATTTTTTTAAAAGTCATATCGAATTTTTTGTATGATTGAATTGTTTATAAAAATTGTAAACCATTTTTCAAATATCAGTTACTGCTGGACATTATTGAATACATTTTGCCCGCTAATTATGTGTACTTTTGCATAAATCGGATAAATTCCCACAAAATAGCATCTTCTAATAAAAAAAATGAATTTACATTTTTAAATAAACAAAACTTAAACAACTGTTCTGGAATATTCCCAGAAGAAAACTTTGTTAGAAATTTCATAAGCTTTAATTTAAAAAGAAATAATTTTTAATCAGTCACATAGTTAGGGCTAACAGTTTATTTGTCCACGGACACCTCATTTGGCCCCACTGTGATGGCGGCTGAAATTTTATTTCTATTTTGCTGGGAGCTAGTTTTAATTCTATAAATGTGCATTAGCTTCTCTTATTCTTTAGAAATACACTGTAAATTTACAATAAATATTCTTTCACATTATTGTATTGAATATCAAAAATGATTATTAATTTCACCGAATTAATTTCAAATTAATGGAAGCAAGACGGCACGTAGGTTACAGTTTTGACCTAACCAGTTTTGTAGCAAGGAAATTTTTTTTCTAAAAGTCGATTTTTACCTATTTTTTTTTTTAAATAAAAGTTTATTTGATCCAATGTTTTTGAGAAATTCCTGCTGATACAAAAAAGAGAGGTTGTTAGTTTTTTGCAGGTCAAATAATTTTTACGTTTAAAGCCATTCTTTTTTTTTAACTTTCTAGCCAAAGATCAGGTATATCATATGTTAGGCAGAAAAATAGTTTTTACAGCGCGAAACTGAATATATTTTTTATTATTCAAGTACCAATTTAGAATAAGAAATTTTTATGTTTTCAAAAAAAAAAACATTTCTCTTATTTTCAGAGTAACGATCAAAAGTTGTAATGATTTGAAAACTGTGTATTAGAAAAAACACTGAAATTTTAAAATACCCATCATTCTGAAAAAATAGTATTTTTCTCAAAATGGTTAAATACATATATATATATCGTCTTATTTCATCTGAAAACAACACAAGAAAATAGATGAATTTTCAATCCAAGAAAATAAATTCTCAATGAAAAATTGAATACATAATTTAAAAAAATATGTTTTTTTTTAAATGACGAACAGATCAATTCTTCAGGAAAGTTCAATTTTGCACACAAAAATATTGAAATCATCGACCGAGAAAAATCTTACAAATTTGTTTTTCTCGAAATTTTCAAAAGTTTTGAAATCCGTTTTAAGTTTTAGGAAATCATATAAAAGTTTTAAATCACTGTTAGTACCAACTTCGAAACTGTTCAGCCTTCCCAATCCCCTTTAAAATTATCAAAAAATTTGCAATATTTTTTCAAAATTAATCTGTTGAAATTTAAAAAAAA
>NC_046660.1:14119728-14130970 GCF_010883055.1 Belonocnema kinseyi
GCAACCCGAGGACGCGTTCGGTGGCTTTGTCATAGGCCCTTCGGTTTGATTCTAGAGGAATCAAAACCGAAATTTTTATATATAAAATTATATATATATATAATTACAAGTTTGAAACATAATGTCTGCTTTTTGCAGTATAGAATATGTTTTAGATGAAAAAAATACATTCCAATAATTAGTTTTCTTATATTTTATTCTTAACCTGAATCTGGAAATAGTCCGATAATCATCTGATAAGTAGACAGCAAATAATGCTATAACGTATCCCGTATCATTATTGTGAGGTAAGTTCAAATAATTGTCGGAATTTTCATGTTCAAACTTAATCATGGTATAAAAACCATTGAGTTTGTTAATAGTTTGCGAGTTACGCTTATAAATTAAACCTTTTGATAGCAGAAATGAAGATCTCTATCGGAGCTCTCCTTCTTACAGCCGAAATTTTTCTGCTTGTTTTTGTTGGTAAGTGCAATAATAAACAATATATTATGAAAAATTTCTAAAAATGTTGAAAGGAAATTTTGGTACCCCTACAATTCACTCTTCAATCTGGGGTAAGGAGTCTAATCTCTCCAATTTCGTTTTGCATTGGGTACGTGCCACTACGTGCCGGCACAAGCCATATTGAAGAGTTAAGGCTGCTAACCGTATTCTAATATGTTTATTATTTGAGTTCAAAACTACAAAACTGCGAAATTCAAAGTTAGAAACATTCATAAATTAACAAATTTCATACCAAGCGTTCTTAAATTTCAGATTTTGAAGCAAATAAGAAACTTTAGGTTGAATGTTAAAAATATAAATATTTCGACACTCCGCATTAAAAACTATAGTTTTAAATAATTTGAATTTGAAAGATGATACGTTAATATTATTCATAAGTATCATTGCTTGTAATTTTAAGAGGCGTTTCAATCGATTGAATAAATATTTTGACTGAAAGATGTGATTCCAATCTTAAAAAGTTTCCGACATTCCGTTCAAAATTGAAAAAATTTAGAAGGTCCCAGAGATTACTCTTTTTCAAAAGGTCAAAAAAGGCCCCTGATTACGAATATCTTGTGTAGGGTTTCGAAATACGGATCAATTTTTGTTTTAAATTACAGAATTAAAAATTATATATCCTTAAAATTTAAGATTTTCTATTGTACATGTTTAAGATTAACGCTTGCAAATGTCAAATGTTTAAAATTTAAATTTCAACTATTTTAAATAATTTTGAAGACGTACAAATAAAAATTCTTAAACTTCTAAGATTTAGGAAATCAAAAATCAAGCTCTGAATCCTAAATCTTTCAAATTAAAGAAATTATGAAAGCAAACCATCAAAAATTAAGCCAAAAATTATCTTTTGAAATATCGTAAGATTCATTAAAATCTTTTCAAATAACTGTTTAATAGCTCACTTGATATTCCTTAAAATCACTAAAACTGCTATAAAATCTATAGTAAATCCTTAAAATTTTTTGAATAACTAAAATAAATTAAAAACTCTGGAAGATCACTATGATATTTGAATGTTTTGAATTGCTTAAAATTTCTTAAAATTCATTAAAATCTTTTTAAATAACTTCTTAATAACTCGCTTGACTTGATTTAAAATCACTAAAACTGACACAAAATCTCTTGTAAATTCTCGAACCTTTTAGAATTATTATCCTGCAATATTTCTTGAAAAAAATTATAGACCTCTGAAGTTTTCTTCCAAGTTAATAAAAATATTTCAAAATTGACAAAAATTAATTAAAATAGCTTAAAAATTCTGTAAATCTTTTAATTTCTCTAAATCCCTTGAACTCTCTTAACATTTTTTAAACATATTTTTAAATAAAAATTCTTAAACTCTTTCGAATTTTTTTGAAATCCCTTTTAATTATTTAAAATTACTTAAAATCTTTCAAAATTGATCAAAAAAATTATATCCTTTACATTTCATCAAATTCCTTTAAATGTTTTAATTGTTTCAAATCCCTTGAAGTCTCTCCAAATTGATTGAAATATTTTTGAATAAATTTTAAGTAACTCACTTGACATGCTTTAAATGCACTACAGCTTTCTTAAAATCTTATACAATTTCTTGCAATTCCTTAAAACTTTTTGGATTCTTTCAAAAATCTTTGAAATTAGAAAAAAAAATTTATTTTTCTGTATCTTTTTATAATCTCTCAAAATTCTTTGGAATAATTAAAAATCTCTGTATTCGATACGAGACTTCCCAAAATCACTTATTATAGAAAAATTATTCATTTTTTGCTCCATCTTGAAAGCTTTTTGCTCACTGCATTCAACCTCTAATAATTTTATTTAGAAATTTGAAAATTCAAAAATGTCCAGAGCCTTCCATCTTCGTCCACTGAAAATTTGTTTATTGTACATTGAAGATTATTAAATTCTAAAGAGATTGACGCCTTGAACTTTTGTGTAGTCTATTTTTTAAAAAATAATGTTGCCACTCAAATTATGGAAAAACTTAAATTCTGTGCATAACACTTTTTTAACGCTTTAATATCTGATCAGAAAAACTTTATATTGTCTTAAATAAATGTTTAGGAAATCATCAAATAACAAATAGTTTGTTTATTATATTCTTTATTTGTTATACACAAATCTTATGAACAATTTGACAAATATTCTTATTATCAGTAAAAAAATTATTATTTTTTTTTACTAAAAGTGCTTCACATTAATGTAGGAATGATATTCAATGACAAAACTAATATAAAAGCTGACAATAACTATAGCTATAAACAATTCTTGTCGCAAACAATTAGAAATTGAGATTTTTTAAATTATTATTCCTTTCATTGCCAAAACAATTTTAGGTATTCCTTAAAATAATAAATATTTAATAATATTTGATCAAATATAACAATTAATATCTTTGTAAACAAATTAGATCAATAAATTCAAAATGTTTGCACTGAAAAAGTGTTATTAAAAACTCTTGTGACAAATATTTAAACTCAAGGTTTTATAAAATTTAAATATTCTTTGATAGCCAAATCGGTGGGTTATTGTCAAAAGATTTTGTATTGAGTGAATCTTAGCATGCAGTGTTATGATTCAGACTCAATCTATTGCGATTGAAAACGGGACGTTTTTCATTTGAACCTGTCAACATTTGTAATTTTTGTATGTAAATTGCTTGTAAACATTTATGTTCTTAAATTGTACTACCTATTATCAAAGATGCATTTTTTAGGAATATCCTTAGCCATTGTAGCGATTTAAGAAAATTAAAATTTTGATAAAACTTTACATTTGCACATTTTGCCACGAGATTTATTTATAACAATGGCTATTCTCAACTTCTCAAATATTGTTGTGACGAGCAATTATTCGTGCAACAACTTAAAATATTTCTAGTGCAAAAAAATTTCTATGCGAAAGGGCTACAATTTTTCAATATAATTTACTTAAAAAATTTAAATTGTTCTACTTTATAAAATTTTGGTAAATATTGATTATTTTAAGAAATATCTGAAGTATTTATGGTGACTGAAAGAAATTTTAGTTTGAAACAATTGTCAATTTTAACATTTTGCTACAAGAATTGCTTATAAGAGTGATTATTATAAAAATTGTAATTATATTTTTGTAGTTAAATGTCATTCCTACATTATTATGAAACACTTTTAGAGAACATAAAATTTGTTTTGACGATAATAAGACTATTTGCTAATTTGTTTATCACAAATAAATGGAAAAAATTTGACGAACTTTATTTTTAAAAAAAACTTATTATCGGACCCCAATTAAAGGCTCTGGACATTTGTAATCGAAAAAATCTGCCCGCTAGGCGGGCACATTCCCATCACGCGCTGCGCGCGCTACTGCTGGTTCTCGCGCTTCGCGCTCGATTATGTATTTACCTCGCGCTACGCGCTCGGTCCTTATATTTTCGCACATTCTTGCGCAAACATTTAAAAATTAAGACTAAACAAATCTACCACTGTGATTCTGTAATTGTGAATCCTCTTTCGTTAAAAGAGCTTAGCTCGAGAGTTTCAGCGCACCTGCGGCACGCGACTGATGCTAATCGCACTCCGCACATGGTCTTTGCATTTCTTCCGCATTCGGGCACAGACCTTTTAAAATAAAAGGTGAACGGACCAACAACTGTAATTTTGTGATTTCGAACTCTTTTTTGTTAAAGCTCTTTTGGCTTTAACGAACACATTTTCATCACGTATCTCGTGCTTCGCACTCGATTTTGTCCAACATATCAACTTTTCTACATTGAACACAACACTTTTATATCAATTATAATACATTTTTTGTGTAACTCTACCTGGGATTAATTATTGAAAAATTGCAAAATAAAAGAAAATTGTATTTATCGTGATTATTTTTTTATTTGTCTCTTATTTTGCTTTAAATTGTATTCTAAGCTGCTCTGAAACATGTATCATTTCAATAAATGTATATCATTACAATTCATAATATGCATAAAAATTGAATAATACTAATTCTTATTTCCTTATTTTCATATTTTTGTTTATTTTTTATCTTATGTTTTACGATTAAAAGAAAATTTACTCGTCCTATCGAAAAATGATTAATAATAAATTTATAGATCTTTTCAGGCCAACAACTTTTGTCTGGTAATTTAAACTCATACCTTGTTTCGTTTTTTCAAAAAAATTTAATATTTTTATTTTTAAGATTACTTTTTACGACTAAAGCAAAAACTACGTGTCCTTTAAAAAATTATAGCTCTTCTTTGGATGAACAATTTTTGTCTTATTTTTTTTCGTAGCTTATATCGAAAAGTGATTCATCGTAAATTTGTAGTTCTTTCCTGGGTGCGCAATTTGAGCTTTTACATTTTTTTCGTACCTTGCATAGTTTGACCAAAAAATGGAATTTTGGAATTTTTCTTTATTTTTGGTACGATCAAATTTGGAATGTTCAACTTTTCGACCAAATTAAAAAAGTTGTTATCATATTCCTGTAGGTCTTTTAAAAATCAAAGTTTTTCTTTTCTTGACTTTTTTTCGTATCGTGCGTTGTTTGGCTTAAAATTTTCATTTTAATTTGTTTTTGTGGATTTTGAAAATCCTATAACTCTAGAAATCTTTGATTTGTTGAAAAAAGTCATCAGGATGAATTGTTAAATTTTTTGAATACTATGAATAGCCGTACAAAGAATTTTTGGATTTTCAAAAAAGTGGTCTCAAAAACATTCAAAATGTGCCCACTTATTGAATTTTTATCCAAAATGGCTGGCGAACAAACTTGACCTTTAGTGTTCACAGACAAACAGACAGACAGACATACATACAGACATACAGATATACAGACATACGTACAAACACATTCGTAAAGACCAGTTTTTCGGATTCAGAGGGTCTCAAAACGTGGACATTTGACAAAAACTGGGGGGGGGGGTCAAATTTCACACAAATCTAATACCTTCCGTTGATGAGAATGTATGAATTAATTAATTTGTCATGAATAATGTTTCGGTAATTCTCTTTTTTCTTGGAATCATGAAAAATAGCATTAAGAACATTTTAAAAGAAGTAAATTTTTTGAAAACCCGAAAATGAGGCGAATAAGAAAATTAAAAAACATTAGTTGTGATGAGAATGTGCCCGCGCAGCGGGCTACTTCTTTTATTGTTAATATCGTTTTTCACAATCAAAACATAAAATAAGCATTCTATCAAAAAGTGATTTAAATCAAATTTATGGATCTTTTTAAAATGAAGAACTTTTGTCTCGCCACCTTTTCAAATATTTTGCACAGTTTAACCGCAAAATGTAATTTTTGATTTTCCATTATTTTTTGATGCTGTCAACATTTGAATTTTCGATTTTTCAAGAAAAGTCAAAAAGTTGTTGAAACAGTCTTGTAGGGCATTACACAATAAATATTTTTCTTCTCTTGACTTTTTTCCATATCGTGCGTTATTTGGCTAATAAGGTTGATTTTCAAGTGTTTTTTGAAATTTTTTGAATGCTATAACTCTGGTAAATTTTGGTTTTATAAAAGAAAATTATTAGGATAAAATGTTCGTCTGATTAAATACTGTGAACATCCGTAGAGACAATATTTGAATTTTTAAAAAGTGGTCTTAAACATTTTCAAAATACGCTCACTTTTTGAATTTTTAGCCAAAATCGTTGGCTAACGAACTTGACCTTTATTTTAGGACACTAAAATAGTATATCAAAGGCCAATCCAATCTGTCAATTCATCAGAAAGTTATCGTTTTTGCGATAAGCGATTCTACTTTAACGCGTAGAAGGTGCAGTTTAATGGTTAAAATAGGATGTACTCTAACCGAAAAATAATTTACGCGGATGCGTGGAATCGCATCACCGCCCTTTAAAAAGGCAATCATTTAACCATTCAAGTGCATACTTTTAGCGTTAAACTAGATCGTTTAAGAGTGAAACGAATTTGCTTTTAAAGTATTCTACTTTAACGATTAAAGGACCGACTTTATTGTCTAGAGGGACTTTCTGATGGTGTAGGAGACATGAATGGATGGGTGGGCATCCAATCTCACCTACTGTAGCAAACTTTTTTAACTTTACTTTACACATTTCTTGTTGCCCGTAAAAAAATTCCTAAATATATTCCGGATTCATCTTTAGTTTTCATTGTGTAAGTTTTCGCTAATCTAGTATAATCTTCTATGAAAACTATAATGAACCTCTTTTACCCTGGGGTGATGTAGTCTGTATTGGCTCAATTATGTCAGTGTGTATCCTTTGAAGTGGCCCTGTGGTCCTACTTCTTTCCCCTTTAAATGGTAATTCATCCAAATTTGCCATAATGCATATTTCGCATTCTAAGATTGAATTGTCACATTTTACGTCTTTATGCTTTTCTTTTAACTTTTATCATTTTCCCAAGTAATTTAGTAAGGCATGGCCTAAGCGTAAATGCCATAGCATTGCTCACTTTGTTTTGTAAATTTGTTATTTTCTTCTTCTAGTGGGTTCTTCGTGCACTTGTGTATGATTGTTTCTATTTATTTTATTTTGTCTATTTCTATTACTTTCCTATTTACGCTTGATTCTTGGAAATCATTTGTATCAGTTATTGTAGTTTCACCAGATGAGTGTAGTTAATGAATATCATTTAATAGCAGTTTGATAATTCAACCTTTCGAATGAATTAAGCGAAAAAGGCATTTCAAAACTCTTTCTCAGTGACGGGCTTTTTCAAAATATGCTGGAGAAACCCCGTTGTATTATCTCATTTTGCTGATTAATAAATTCTAACACTTTCAAAATTAAAAAGACGTAATTTTAAATCGGGGATTTTCCAGAAAAGTGCCTAAGACCCAAAACTTTAAAATATTAGCTACTAAATTACATCAGCCTAACTGATGTTCATGGGATGATTTGATTTTACCCCGGGCGAATCAGTTAGATCCTGTAATCCATAAAATATTCTTCGCCCCCGTGGCTTCTCATGAGAAGGCAGGAGTTTTACTCTTCAACCTGGAATCTGGAAATATCTAGTACTGCAACTATATATTCCAAAGGGATCCCAGATTTCCCTCTGAACAGGTAACACCTGTAGTCCAAAAGAAACTCCACTCAGATGCCCTGTTACGTAAAACTAAAGAAGGGTCTGCGGGACCACTCTTCTTACCTAATTAAAGGTTTTCCCATAAAGATGCAAATACCTTACTTGCATAAAGACTAGGGCTATAATCATTCATCTTCGAATAACTAAATACACATCTGCGCAAGGATAGCGTTAAGCCAAAGGTATTACTGTGTCACTTTATTTTAAACTCTTTTTCTTATCGACATCAATTTTTTCAAACTGCTGTTAAGATTTTCCCGTGAATCGGCGGATTTCATGTAAGCCGTTTTATTTCAAAATAAAATTAGCATATATCGACGTGTCCAAATGACAAGGTGCCATATAGATAGCAATAAATAAAAAGGTTCATTCTCGGTTTGCGAAACATGGAAGCTTAAGAATCCCATAAAACTAGCATTGGGAACACCAACGCCATCTGAAGCAGGGAACCTTTCTATTTGGTTCTTCCGGGATGGAACTTTGTCATTTGGACACGCCGATATCTCTATTATTTTTTGAATTTTTACAGCATGGAAAATATAAGAAAAAGAAGACTATTATTGCTGAAAATCGATATAAAAGAACTACAGATCATGTTTCAAGGATATATTCTTTTGCGCGTTTTTGCCATTATTAAGTTTGCAGATCTAAGTTTACATCAGCTGATGATATTACCTGCTCTATACGCAATAAAACCTTCTCATTTCATTTTTTAAGTTCAGATTTCCGAGTACTAAGAAAAGCTGTAAACATAATTTTCGAATCTTGAACAAAAAAATCCTTAACAATTTTAAAAATGCTCTATTTTTCTGATTTTTTATTCAAAATAGTTGGCTAGCGAGCTTGTAATTTTATTTTAGGCCTCAAAAAAGGGTGCCAAAGCTTAATCCAATTCGATCATTTTTCCGAATTTTATCGTGCCTACAGACTCTAGAGAGACTTTACACGGACAGACTACAGACAGACATCTTCTTATGAGGATCACAATGTAAAAAAATGAGGGTATACAAAAAATGCCATATGTGGATAAAAAAGGTCTTTTACAAATACATTTCAGTTTTTACGAATATTAGTTTAATATTTTAAAGAATTTATATTTTTTCTTGTGTAAAATACATATAGGAGGGTGGACCAAATATAAAGAGGACTTTGTTTATAAAAGTTTATTGGTATGAAGGGAAAATATTAAGCGGCGATATTATTTTGCCATATGAACTCCCCTTTTTAAAGATGCTCTTTGGCCGCCTAATTGGAGGTTTCTTGATGCAATATTTGCCAGACGAAGACAAACGTTTTAAGAGCTAATTGCGCATGGAAACCTTTATCCCCGCATAGCCCACAACTCGCTGTCCTCTCACGGCTTGTTTAATGGTTCGGAAAATGTTGCAATAACCTGAACATAAGTCTGATTTCTGCCCAGTGGGCACAAAGTTTGGCGAGGTCTTTATGACATCGTTACGACATCTTAACGACAACTTTACGACATCCTATGTCCAGGTCGTTAAGGTGTCTTTACGATATCGTAAATAAGTCGTATGATCTGACGATGTCTTTACGATATCGCAAAGAAACCGAAACGACATAGACATAGGATGTCGTAAAGTTGTCGTAAAGATGTCGTAACGATGTCTTAAAGACGTCGCCAAATTTTGTGCCAACTTCTTAGTTGAATATTTATCTAGTTTGGTTGAGGATTAAACTATTTTGTTGAAAATTTAAAAAATTGGTATAAAATTCAACTTTTTTGTACAAAATTATTTTTTTAGTCAAAGAAAAAGACTTCTGGGCATGTCTCGGTTTACAGCAAATCACAACTTGTTTGTCTTATTTAACATTTTTTTATTACTTATTTGTCACCTATTTTAGAAAAAATTATCACCTATTGACCTTTTTTGACGACAATAGGTACTGTGATGATTAAATTTGTAACACGTTACCGTTACCGAAAAAAGTAACGCGTTACATTACCCTTACTTTCTTTGAAAAATTATATATGTATTAGATTATTTGGATGTCAAAAAAGAATCTTAAGAATTAGGTATATTTCATTGAAAATTTAAATAAAACCGAATATTAAATTTACAGTTAGGTGAAGTAATTAAACAAATACTCAATTTGTCTATAAGATGTCTTTTATTTAAACTATCATTAGGTTAAGAAATCTATGCATTTTTTCAAAAATCGCATAGCTCATGCAAAGAATTTTGTCTAAAAGTTATAATTCAGATGTACAGAATAGTAAGGCGGTCCAAAAATGCATTGAAAATCATTTTCTCGAATTATTATAAATACCGCAGTAGAACAAATGTTTTTAAAGTATTTTATTCAGAATCCTCAATTTATGCTGAATTAAGTTGGAATTCAACGTTTCTCTTTACAACTTAACAAAGAATATGAATGAATTATAATTTTTTAAATATCATCCCCATAAATCTGTTTCATAGGATCCCAAAAAAACCCTCCAAATGAAAAATTAGTTTTGCGAGTTTCGACTCTAATTATAATTCGTGCTGTCTTTTCCATTAAAATTGTTTGGGTACATAAATCAATTTATTACTATCTTAAGCAATTTTATGATAAAGTAGCCTTACTGTCTTTTAACTTCTAAATTATGTATACATTTATATTCATATATTTTTTTTTGGTTGGAAAAAACATTATTATATTTTTATCAAGATTTTTTATCAACAAAATTCAAAAAGTTGTCATGATAATCTTCTAGAGCATTTAGAAATCAAAATTTTTGTTCACTTGTAATTTTTTCATACCGTCCGTTAATTCGCTTGAAAGGTTCATTTTCGTATTTTTTTGGATTTTTTTTAATGCTATAACTCTAATAATTTTTATTTTTATGAAAAAAGTTATGAAATAAATTGTTCGACTTTTTAAATACTATGAATGTCATCGAGCCTGATTTTTCAATTTTTCAACAATATATATATTATTAAACAACAAAATTTTTCATTAACAAATTATTTGTTAAAAAAATGTTTTCCATGATTTTCCATAATCGTACATTTTTTCTAGTTATATTGCAAGTAATTTTATGGACAAATGCAGTAATCAGGCATTTTTCAAAAGAAAAATTCGTTTTTTTTCGAGGTATATTTTTTTTTAATTCGGAACTTTATGATATTTGCAGCAAAATTGATAATTTGTTTCTTAAGCTTATGATCTTTTAACAAATTTAATAAACAAATGCTTTATTCGGGCATTTGTCGGCAGAAAAATTCGGTTTTTTTCAATGCCATTCTTTTCAGATGGGAACTTGATGGGAATTTCAGCAATATTCATAAAAGGTAGATAAATTTTATTATTTCTCTCAATAAATTTAATAAACAAATGCATTAATCAGGCATTTGCCTACATTAAAATTCGGGTGTTTCTATGTCAACAGTTTTAATTAGGATATAAAAAAAAATTTCCCATTTACAGATGCTCGAACAATGCATTTGTTAATTCAATTTGTTTTTAAAAAGATATAAAATTTATCAACCAATTATGAATTTGGCTCAAATCATTATGAATGCTGCCAAATTTATTATGAAGATCCGAATTAAAAGTCTGATATCGAAACAAAAAAGAATTCTTCCATCAACAGATGCCCCAATAATGCATTTCTTTATTTAATTTGTTTTTAAAAAATTATAAAATTAATAAAAACATTATGAATTTTGCTGAAATTGTC
>NC_046660.1:14131070-14139145 GCF_010883055.1 Belonocnema kinseyi
TAATCAACAAATTATGAACTTCGCTGAAATTATCACAAAATTTTCAAACTAAAAAGATTTTACATAGAACACAACGAATATTTCTTTCGAAAAATGACTGATTACTGCAAAAATTAAAAACCTAAAAAAAATCAGGCTGGACAACTCTCTTAGAAATCTTATTAGCTTTTTTTACATTTTTTTTTCGAAATCGGTGAAGATTTGTGGGCAGTACGTTATTTTGAACCAAACAAGTCATTTTTCTTCCGAATGTACGGCAATCCTTTAGGTACGAAACCAAAAACTCTTTTTTTTCTTAGAATAATCTTGTAGGGCATTCAAAAAGAAACGTTTTTCTTTTATTGACTTTTCTCCATATCGTGCGTTATTTGGCTTAAAATTTTGAATTTCGTGTGTTTTTGTAATTTTGTAAATCCTATAACTTTGGTAAATTTGGGTTTTTTAAAAGAAAGTTATCGGGATAAATGTTTCGAATGATTGAATATCATAAATATCCGTACATAAAAATTTTAAATTTTGACAAAAGTGGTTTACAAAATTTTCAAAATACGCTCACTTTTTGAATGTTTATCCAAAATGGCTAGCTAGCAAACCTGGAAAATTTTACACAAATCTAATACCTTCTCTTGATGAGAATGTAAAAACCATAAATAAGCATTAGAGAAAACTATATTTTAAATTATCTGTTTCTTTGTGAATATATTTTTCTGCGATAAAACAGATATTTAAAATATGTTTTAAATTGTCTTAATACTGATTGTGAAGAAGAATATTTAGTTTTAATTCGATTCAGATAATATTAGGGATTCTAAATGAAATTGACAAAAACGTCTTTCTTTCTTATGGGAATCTTCCTGAAAAACTTCATATTCTAAAGAATATTTTTAACCTACATATGACCTCTAGAGTTCTCTGGGACCCATGGGTAAAATATATCCGAAACTAGAATTTCCCGCTTTTTCAGAATCTAAGTTCAAAAATATGATATTTTTCGAATTACGGAAGTTGAACTTCAAATGACCTTGATGCTAAAGTACAGGGGTCGTAGGGGCTTTGTATTCATGATCAGCACACACGAAAATGTATTTTGTAAGGATCATCACCTGGATATAAGCAAACCGTGATAAGCTATTAGGTTCAGAAGTTCTAGAGTTTGTTTTTGACCTTCATGTGGCATCTAGAGGTCACTGGTACCTGTGAGTAAACATACATCCGAACGTAGAATTCCCCGCTGTTTTAAAATCTGAGCTCAAATAAAATATATCTCTCTATTTAACGAATTTGAACTTCAAATGACCTTGATGCTGACATGTATGGGGGCATAGGAGGACATTTTGATTTTAGTCTGTGCTCCTGTGAAAATTGTTTTTGGTGAAGTCTAAGTATTATATAAAAATCTGCTTACTGCGCAGGAACAATCCCATCGCGCGCTGCGTGCGCAACTCGATCGCAAGTATGGACGCGCCTAGAGCGGTCAAATCTCGTACCTCGCGTTTCGCGCTTGATAATGTGTTTGCCTCTCGCTACTCAATCATAAATTGCACATTCCCTGTACTTTTTCATAGGACTTTAAAACTAAAGATCAAACTATCGACAACTGAAATTCAGTCATTGTGAATTCTCTTGTTTTAAATCTCTTTCGGCTTTAACGAACACCTACTGATTAAATGTCACTTGACAAAAAAGGTTAAAATTAAATTTTTTAATTTAGTTTAAAATTAATGTTGTTATTAAACATTTAATTGTTCCTCGCATTTTATTGTCTAAAAATTTAATTTTTATTTTATAATGTCATTTTTCACGATTATTACAAAAACTATACGTCTTATCATTTTCGACTTTTCAACAAAATTCAAACAGTTATTACGAAAATTTTATACGGCTTTCAAAAGGCTACATTTTTCTCTTCTTGACTTTTTTATGTCGCGCGTTTTTGGCTTTAAATAATAATTTTCGTTTATTGTTTTATATTATGAAAAATTCTATATCTCTATTAAAATTATTTTCTTCATAAATAGGCATAAGGATAAATTTGTTGAATTTCTGCGTACGTCAAAAGGCCTCAAATAGAATTTTTATATTCTGAAAAAACAGGTCCCAAAATTTTTAAAAATGCCCAATTTTTTCAATTTTTATGGTAAATAGCTGACTAAAGAACATGTCCTTTTATTCCAGGCCTTAAACATGTTTGCCAAAGCTCACTGCAAGCCGATCATTTTTTCAAAACTTATAGTGCCTACAGTCTACAGACAGACTGCGGTAAAATTCGTATTAGTATATTAGTAAAATTCGTCTTTTTTTACTCAGAGCGTCTCAAAATTTGGAGATTTGATGCAAACCCACTAAGTCGAATTTTACACATAAAAAGCCAATATAATCACATTAGACTGACAATGTAAAAATTATAAACTTCATTTGAAATCAAAGTATTCTCAAATAAGGACCTTGAAACTGGGTCATTCAAAATTAATTAGTTTCACATTTTGCATCACGCTATTTGGAAGCAGCGACGTATTACGTTATCTTCTTAAGGAGGTTTCTTGTGAATCTGAAAATGTGAATTTTCGATAAAAAAAGGTAATTTGCAGCCAAAAGATATCAATTTTTAACCAAAAATGAAAAATTGACCAAAGATCGCCCAAAAGGCCAAATTAAAAAAAACTCTAGAATATTTTACCAAATAGCTGAATTTTTAACCTGAAAATCTTTTTTTTTTTATCAAAATTATTACATCCCTTACCTCACATAAAATTTTCAACACAATACGTAAATTGTTGACCTTAATAATTAAATGTGTAACGAAGAGAAATCAGTTTACATTCAATAATAAAACAGCTGAATTTTCGATTAAAACACTAATTTTTAAAGGTACATTAAGCTTGCACCTCCAAAATCGAATTTCTGAATTTTTCAAAGCTCAAATTTTTGGGCTTTTTTGGGATGCAATAAAAATTTTTGGGCTCCTTTCCTTTTTTCAAAAAATCCATTTTCTTGTGGAGGTGCCAGCTTACATTAACCCAGCACTTCCACTTCTTTAAACCACTAAATAATAAAAATTCAATTACACCAGAATTTTGGGGTTTTTTTGGGCTCTTAAAATCCGCAAAAAAAATTTTCTGCAAACTAACCCTTAACTTCCAAAATCAACCCCTCTTCAAGAAAATTGAAAATTTTCAGTAATTCATTAACGGCATATTTTTGGGCTCTTTTTAGGCTTCCAGAAAATACCCACTTCGATTTTTGGGATCCAACCCTTACAGTAAAAAATTAACCCCTTTGTAACACGCAGATACGAAATTATCAAAAACTAACTTTTATTGAGCTTTAGAGCTTGAATAGAGTCTCTGATTTTTGGGCTCCTTGAAAATACCCACTACGATTTTTAGGCTTTAACCCTTAACGTCAAAAATCAACCTTGCTCTGCCACATAGATACTACTTTGTCAAAAAAGAATTTTTTTAGAATTTTTCTAAAGAAATAAAGTCTCTAATTGTTGGACTCCTCAAAAAGACCCGCTACGATTTTCGGGCTTCAGCGCTTAACGTCAACAATCAACCCCTCTCTATCACGTACATACAACGTTGTCAAAAAATAAATTTTTTGACGTTAAGGGTTCCAGCCCAAAAATCGGAGCGTTTTTTTTCGAGGAGCCCAAAAACCAGAGACTCTATTTCCATTGAAAAATTCTAGAAAAATTTATTTTTTGACAAAGTAGTATCTACGTGGGTTGATTTTTGACGTTAAGGGTTGAAGCCCAAAAACCGTAGCGTTTATTTTCGAGGAGCCCAAAAATCAGAGACTCTATTTCAATTAAAAAATTCTACAAAAATTTGCTTCCAGACAAAGTAGTATATACGTGGCAGTGCAGGATTGATTTTTGACGTTAAGGGTTAAGGCCCAAAAATCGTAGTGGGTATTTTCAAGGAGCCCAGAAATCAGAGACTCTATTTAAGCTCTAAAATTATATAAAAGTTATTTTTTGAAATTTTCGTATCTGCGTGTTAGAAAGGGGTTAATTTTTTGCTGTAAGGGTTGGAGCCCAAAAATCGAAGTGGGTATTTTTTGGGAGCCCAAAAAAGCCCAAAAATATCCCGTTACTGCATTACTAAAAATTTTCAATTTTTGGAAGGGGATGATTTTAGAAGTTAAGGGTTGGTTTGAAGAAAATTTTTTTTTCGAATTTTAAGAGCCCAAAAAAAGCCCAAAATTCTGGTGTAATTGAATTTTTATTATTTAGTGATTTAAAGAAGTGGAGGTGCTTGGTTAATGTATGCTGGAACATCCACAAGAAAATTTATTTTTTGAAAAAAGGAAAGGAGCCCAAAAATTTGTATTGCAGCCCAAAAAAACCCAAAATTCTGAGCTATGAAAAATTTAAAAATTCGATTGTGGAGGTGCTAGCTTATTATACCTAATTTTTAACAATTATTACCAGTTATATTAACCAAATAAAAACTAATTAAAAAAAATTTTTAATCCATAGTTAAATAGATGAATTTTCCACGAAATAGTTGAATTTTAAACTGAAAAAATAATTTTTCAACCAAAACTGGAATCCATAAATTTTTAGTATAAAATTTTCAACAAAGTAATTCAATTTTAATCCAAATAAAAAATATAAATTGAAGGATACATAAATGTGTGTTTAAATTAAAATTCTGGATCATCATAAAAAACATTACTTTTTTTCGTGATTTTTGTCAATACGATGATATAACATCTGGTAAAGATGACATCGTTTGGGTAAATATATTAGAGCAAATATTGAGTAAAACACTATTTTCTTTCACTCGCTTTGTGCCCGAAAGAAAAAAAATATTCTCATAAATCACTGTATAAAATGCCAGAAAAAAATATGACCCTATTATCTTAATCAAGTTGAAACTCAACATTTCTCTCTACAATTAGCCACAGAATACGAATAAAGTATTTCTTTTCAAATATACCATAAAACTTCAAATATATCACAACACCATGAAACTATTTTATAGTGTCCCATAAAATCCCCATAAGTGGCAAAGTGGGATTTGCGAGTTTACGGCGCTAATTATGACTTTTTTGCGACTTTTTAGTCAAAATTGTTTCTGGCACATAAAAGACCATTTGTTACTGTTAATTAGATGTTCACATAAATTGTTTACACAATTTATTATTGATTTTAGCAATTTCCTCATAGAATCGAGTTAGAAAGACGCGGTTTTTTCCAAATTGTTCCACTTGTTGTCTAATTTTCAATTAGAGGGAAGCGATAGTTCATCAGTGTTAAGAAGAGTGATTGTTTAAACAATTCATTATTATTGTTAATACTATTCTCTTACAAAAATGCTGCAAAATTGCAGTTTCAACAAAAATGCACTTTTAGTGAGGTTTTTAATTAAGATGAGTTAAGTCATTGATTAGAGTTAAAGAAATTATTAGTTTAAACAATTTATTATCATTAATAATATTATATATACATGAAACTAGAAAGTTTCCGTTTTATCTAAAATTTTGAACTTCTTGTGCAATTTTCAATTAAAGTGAGGTAATAATGAAGTCAAGTTAACAAAAGTAATTGTGTAAACAATTTATTATTATTGTTAATAATGTCTTTCAGTAACTCAATCAAGGAAAAGTTGTATTCAATAAAATTTGTTTAGCACTTGTCTAAGAAAAAATATTTATAAGCAATATTAAATTGTTTAAAAACTTTTTCGTTTACTTTTATTAATTATTATGTAACTAACTGAAATCGATAGAAAGGTTAAAATTGCCAAAAAAAAGCTCAACTATCAGACATTGCTATACACGGAGACAGTAATAAAAAATAATAATTTGTGTAAAAATTTATTTTTGCTAACTTTAATTAATTAGGAAGTCACGCCTAATGAAAAATATGTAAACAGTGAAAAATTTAAGAAAAAACCGCAACATTCTACCTATTATGCAAAGCAAATATAGTAAACAATTATAATTAATTGTTTAAACAATTACATTTGTTAAGCTGAATTCATTATTACTTTACTCCTGTTGCAAATTGAACAAAAAGCCGGAAATTTAAGAAAAAACATTATCTTTCTAGCACTATTTAATTATAATATTAATAATGATAAATTTTTTAAACAATTAATTTTCTTGACTCCAATTAATTTCATGACTTATCCTAATTGAATATAATTGATACAATTGATATAATTGATAATAATTGATAATATAATTGATAATATTAGGAATTCT
The DNA here is from genome assembly GCF_010883055.1 of Belonocnema kinseyi. NCBI lineage: Eukaryota > Metazoa > Arthropoda > Insecta > Hymenoptera > Cynipidae > Belonocnema > Belonocnema kinseyi. Next base: position 14,137,287 of record NC_046660.1, read on the forward strand.
GAAAAAGATTTACAAAAACGTATTTTTTTCTTGTGGAAAATGATGCGCGTGGCATTTTTATTTAAAAAAGAATTAATACAGTTATTCTGCTTATACTAAAATGAAAGAATTATTTAAAAAAAGATTTAATTTTGCTAACTTTCTCGCGAAAGACGAATGATATCATTAAAGAGTAAAACGTATTTTTTGTAAAAGTTTTTAAGATCAGCAAATTAAATTTTTAGAGAAAAAAACTTGAATATCCTAATTATAAATTATTATCACTTCAATTTATAAATTTAATAGATTAAGCTTTAAAAATCTGAAAAACTTACTCAGGTTTTCTTTGAATATGAGGCAGAAATGACTAAAGGGAAAATATATATATATATATATTTTTTTTTTTTTACTTCTAGATATGAACAGAAATCTCTTTAGAGCTATCAAAAGTAAAATTTTATGGTATCTTTCCAGCGAATTTTCATTATTTCATCCAAATTTTTTTGATAAATAAAAAATACGTGCTTGTTAAGAATTTAATTACTTTAATAGAACCATTCATGTTTTTTAAAAATAGTGCACATTTTTTGTAAAATTCTTTAATTTAGTATGATTACAAAACTTTATATATAATTTGAGTAGTGTAGGAGATATTTATTAATTTTCAAAAGATTCAAAACGATACGAAGGCAGCATCTTTAATTTTGTGAAATTTTCAGCAAAATGCTGACAAATTTCAAATAATTTTAGGATACTTAGAAGGCTTAACAGTTTAAAAAATGTTAAAAAAAATAATTAAAAAATTTAAATGATTTCCGAGAATTTAAAACTAAATGCAACACTTTTGGAAATTTCGAGATAGAATTTTGCAGCTTCTTAAAAAGTTTGAAAGGCTTTGCGAAGATAAAAAAAATTTTGTAAGATTCCGAAAAAAATTTGTAATCACTTTTTATTTAGAGAAATTCATTTTTAAAGAAAATTTAAAAACATATCAAAACATTTCAAAATGTTTCTACAAATTTTGGAAAAAATCTCCAGATCGATTTTTTCCTTTTCTTTCAAAATTCTGAAAGTCTTAAATATTTTTTGAACTTGATTTTTTTCATAATTTTCATATAATCCTGTAAAAGAAAAATAAGAAATACTTTTTCGACATATCTGAAATGTTTAAAAATTGTATCTGCAAATCTGCAAATGCTAACCCACGTACCCTTACTGTTTCGAGATACTGCAACCAGTATATTTTGCCTGAAATGATTTTTCCTACTCGCAAACTTTTTTCTGTTATCTATCTTTGGCTAAATATTTGATCCGCACATGATCTAACGCATCATGTTCTACATCGCAGTTTTAGTGCCCTACAGATTCATCTCCAAATAGTTCCCTAAAACAGTCTTTCAAATCATCAAGTATCCCATCTAAATCATATACCATTTCACCTTTGCTATTTCGCATTCTGACAAAATCAGTACTTTTACATCTCTTCATATTTTTATAAAACAGTTTGTTGCTTCCTCCAAAGTCGTTTTTTATTTTCTTCTCTTCTTCTGTACCGATTAAATATTTACTTATATCGATATCCCCGCCATTTGAAAAATAAAAGTTTAAATCACATGGTCTTGAAGATCTTCGAATGCGAACATATGCGCCAGTTTCGAAATTAACAGAAAACCTTCTCATTACCACTTGTTACACATATGAGTGCACCCAAATAAATCATCTTTGTAATTAGCTAGCGCGAAGTTTTTCGAGGTAGCGCATTTGAAGTTATGAAAGATAGATATGATGAATTTGAAAAAATGTTATTAGGTTAGAAAAATTACCCCCCCCCCCATTTTATCGCTTACGAGGGTGGATTGATAAGTTTCCGGGCTGACCAA
>NC_046660.1:14139245-14142068 GCF_010883055.1 Belonocnema kinseyi
GCCTTGGAGGAGATTATGTTGAGAAATAAAAAAAAAAAATTCTTAAAAACGTTGTTTTTCTTGGTCAGGCCGGAAACTTATCAATCCACCCTCGTATAACTCGGTTATCAATGTGGCGTAAAATTTTTTATTGATGGCGCATATGAGCGCATTTGAAACCTCATAGCAAACTCCCTTCATCAATGCGGATTGCAAACTTTTTATTTTGTGGGTTATCACTCTGCAAAATGTTGTTGCCTCGATATCTGGGCAATTTTCAAGAAATACAAGCCTTTTTCTATGCATGAGGCAACTAATCAGACTCCGTCTTTTACTTATCTCGATTCACTATCAACTGAGACATAGCACGCTATGGTGAATGATCTTCTGAGTCCCACTTTCATTCTAGCGCATAGCGATCTGGTTGATACATAATCATAATATTTGAGATTCTGTCTTGCTCTTTTATTGGCAATCAAACATACTCTTTACTCACTATGTAATTCAGTATCTACTGTTGAACATGTTTGAAATCCGCCTTTGTATTCACCGTGTGCATGCCTTTTATTAACTAAAGTTCCAGTTTATTCAGAATCTATTTTCCTGTTTGAGTTAGGTCGTGTATGAAATGCGTGTGCCGGTAAAAAAATTGACAGTACCATAAAAAAATGACCGGTACCGACAATTTTTTTACTGGGGTTTTCAACAGTATATTTTGAGGATAGAGCCTAGATTGCGGGAAGAACGTATTAAAAAATTACTTTCTTCAAATGAGTTTACTGCTACTGTGACTAATCACAGGGGTGCCTTCCGGCCCTCACGAGACGTTGGAAAGGGGCAGGGGTTTGGCCAACATTATTTCTGTCAACAATCACAGGTTTGCTTTAAAGCATCCCTTCTCACGAGAATTCCTTGGATTTCATGAATTCCTGAGATCACATGAATTCTTAAATACGCGCGCTCAGCCGCTACCTTGTTAAAAATATAATTCTTAAAAAAACTGGTAAAAAATGGTCGATACCGGTAATTTTTTTACCCATACTGACAATTTTTGTTAGCGGTACCGTCAGTGTATACACTTCATTTCAATTATTCATTGTTTAGATTTTACGCCTAACTAATACCTTTATTCTGTAAGTTTATTTTGCGAGTCGAAATCATGTCCAAGTCAAGTAGCGATTCGTCGTATGGTAGAGAATCTAGTTATAAAGTCAGTCCCACCAAACTTCCATTAATGGTGAGGGAGTGGTGACAGAATCGGAAACAAGAAAGTATTCGTTTTTTGTGCTTTAGGCTGAGAAGGAAACCAGCCTTATCACCCATAATATTTCAACTAATTTTGTGTAAAATTGGTCTACTTTGGTAAAAAATTAATATTATTCATTAAAAGTTTATCAAATAGGTTGAAAATTAAACAAGTTTGTTAAAAGCTCGTATTTTTTGATAAATTTACTATTCATGACTTAATATTAAAACTTTTTTTAGTTGAAATACTAATTATTATATTTTTCTTTGAGACAAGAACGCAATTCGGGAAAATTGTCAACATTATTGAATCAATAAAAATTTTAATGTGATATTTGCAAATACGCTACGCCATCCCCAAAAGTTCATGAAATAAAATAAGCCAGTGTTATACAGAACTACATGAAAAATTCCGCTTTTTATTAGAAGGAACAACTCAAAAAAGGATTAGACGCTTTCCCATTGAAAAGTATTTCCTCGAGCATGCGAAGACAAAAATTTATAACTATTCATAATCTTTTCAAAATTTCTCATAAAATAGTAGCATCTGCAAAATTCGTCCAAAGCGACATTTCATATGATGATTCCAATTCTCATATGCCTTGTTATATAGAAGTTATAAATATCTGAATATGAACTGTTATGTTACATAATTCTAGAATTAGATTTTGAAGTTATCTTGCATTAAGTTTTCTATTTCGTGGAGACAGAAATCACTTCAGCAATTGTTAATTTGTTAGGAAGAAGGTATTGATTTTACGTGATGCAATATGATGAAACACACGTGAATGTCTTTTTATACAAACAGAATTATTTCACTAGAAAATTAAGTTAGTGATTTCGAGAAAAATAAAAATCAGCCATGTCTAAGAGAAAATTAATCTGATTGGTTGAAAATTCATTTGCTTGGTTTCCTGTAATTTTCTTGAGTATTACATTTTGCTGTGTCTATGCTCGCGATTTAATCACAGGAAATAAATCACACGCGTTTGATTAAAAATGATAACCAATTATTAAAAAGATAGTCTTTCGTTGTTTGAGCTGTAAACGTAATATATTTCGAAGTTTCCGAAGCTTTAATTCAGAAGTTAAAGAGAAATATAGATTAGTGTCCATCCACATACTGCATAGAAAATGTTTTGAGTAGGAGGAAACAGGTAAAAAAAAAGAGTCAACAAGTAAAAATCGGCTATGTATAATACGAATAGTCCGCATGACCCAAGACTCTTAAGATCGTCGACGGAAGCGCTATATGACACTGAAATTTATGAAGGATAAAAAAAGATAAAAACGTCTCATTCGACGGATTTACTAGGCAGTCTGATAAGTCCCTGAAAAATGAAACACGGAGCCGTTTTTTTGGCCAAAGTCGGTTTTATTTTTCAACATACTCTCCTTTTAGGTCGATACCGCGAGTCCAACGATTTTCTAACTTTTTGATACCGTTCGAAAAGTACTCGATCGGAAGGTCTCCAAAATACGCCTCAGTTTCAGCTATGAGCTCCTCATTTGACTAAAAATGCTTACCGGTGAGCCATCTCTTCAGGTTAAGGAACAAGTAATAGTCGCTAATAGAAGCCGATTTCATGCAATTTTGCT
>NC_046660.1:14142168-14148353 GCF_010883055.1 Belonocnema kinseyi
TTCACATTAGTGAATACTAATGCCATCTCTTAGAATTTTCAGGTACTTATCAGACTGCCTAGTAGTCCTTCGAACTGTGTTCGCGAGGAACAAAGGCTGTCAAGGAGAGCGTGAAATAATGCATCTTGAATGTCTTCTTGGAATATTGTTTTAATGAATATTTTATCTTTTACTTTAACATTTACCTATTGCCTTTTCTCCTTACAGAATCAATTAGTTCAGAAGCGACAACTTTGATGGATTTATTTCCTAGATACAAGGGTGTCATGCCTCCGGTCCAAAATTTTTGGTTTGATGGTCAGTTGCAAAATTTTAAAACATTTGGTGATAAGCGTCTGGTGTTCGTTGCAACAGGTCTCGCAAAAAGGGGTGACATCATATTTGGAGGGCTGCGGCCGAATTTCATTTGTGATCTATACCATTTATTTGATCCGCTGGAACCAGACTACTTCGTATTCGACATGAGTAAAGACGATTGGGTCAAAGTGCCTCGTAACTTATCTCAGAAATTGGGTACAAACCGTCGTTTTAACCTTGTTGTGGCGCGTGATGAAGCTGCTGCTAAACACGTATCAACTTCGAACAATCCAGCATACAAAGAAGCACACATGAAAGCATGCAGACAGGCAAATGACCGAGCAGACATTGTAGAACAGGAGCAAGTGGAGCTTCTGTTTGGGAATCGAGAAACTATCGATGACATCATTATAAAAATCAAGGAAGAATATAGTAAATCATATATTCGTGAATTCACGCGTTATTTATGTCTGCATGGAGAATATAACTTACACGGGCATAGAAAAATGCATACATAAAGAAATCATTATTATTTCGTTGGCGTTACATAAGAAGCCTTAAAAAACAGAAAAAATTCATAAGATCCAGAAAAAACGAAAATATTTAGACCTTATATGTAATATGAGAACTTGAAAGAACACTACATATCACGGTGATATCGATGAATACCCGTGTGGAAATTTTATCATAGCGCCAGCTTGGCCCGAACTAGGAAAAACTTAGCCCTAAATTGAGGATTCAGACAGGACCAAACCACAAACGAAACGCCTAACCTGACCAGAGCCAAACTTACCGACCAACTTGGCCTCAACTTGGTTTTATTCATTTTTATACTCTCAGCCGCATTAAAATTAAAAATGGCCTTTTAAAATACAAAAAATTGTAGAAAGATGTATGAAGGTCAGCCAAGTAATTATTAGCATAAGATAGCAAGGTTTTCGAAGATATTTTCACTTTATAATAAGAATTAATAAAATTTAAATAATTTTAATTTAAAGGAGCAAAATTTAAAAAACATCCAATGTTGGAAACGAAGATTTTGACCAGAGTGGAATATTAGAGACCTTCTTAATAAATTCTATTTCACTCTGTCTTAAAAAATATTCGCAACGTATAACGCAATTGCAATAAGAATAATTGTAGACTTAAAATTTAAGAACTTTAAATTAGATTAAAATCCAAATTAAAAATTCTATTCAACGGCCAATAATCAAATTGATGCAAACTCCTGTTTAAAAAAACAAGAATCCAACGACCAAATTTGGACCACAACGAATAAAGAAAAACAAAAAAATTCTACTGTAATCTGAAAAAAGAGGAAAGAAAAATGAGGGGATGTGGTTGGCTGCCTGCTCATTTTTCTTTCCTATTTTTTCAGATTACAGTAGAATTTTTTTGTTTTTTTTATGTGCTGTGGTCCAAATTTGGTCATTGGATTCTAATTTTTTTAACAGTTGTTGGCATTAAATTGTAGATCTTTTAACCTTTCGAAATATGATTCCAACAATACAGTTTTTTTTATTTATCCAAGGTTATCTCTATTTTAACTATTTAAATAATCACCAGCACTTAAAATAAATTTAGACTTTCTAGTCTAAGCTCGCATGTAGATTATACATCTTATTTCAAACAAAACTCCAAACTATTTCTATACAAATATCAAATAATCACAAAGTTTCACAAAATTATACGTTCGTTACATTAAAAAAAAGTTAATTTGTCAAGTAAATTGTTTAGAGGACAGTGTAAGCTATCTATACATTTTTAAGTGGGTTTTTTTAGAAATTCAGCTTAAACATTGGTTACGAAAAATTCAAGAAAGTATACTAAATTAAATAAACAAAATACAAGATAATTCGGGTGCAAGCTTGCCACTATATTATAATATTAAAAATTTATATCAGAAGAGAAGGGCTTAGCCCACCTCGAGCAGCAAATGTGGGAAAATCTAGAGAAAACGTCTGCCTGCCGCTGGAAAATATGAAGGACCTTTTTCTTCTACACTTTTTTCTACTCCTTTGGCACGCGCCTCGCCTCATTAAATTCTCAATTATTCTGAGCAACTTTTATCACGGAAAGATAATCTTTATTCAATTTTTGTAGGCAAAATAGGAATCAGGGTACATGAACAGACAGTTTCCACCATTAAAGAGCGCTATAGCTCCATTCCATTCCTAAATAAAAACATTTGACAAAAATCCTTGCAAAACTGAAATTTTTAAATTTTAAGTCTCTGCTGCAATCTAAACATTCTTAGGACACTCCAGAATTTTTGCCAGCATATTCTTAGCTCTGGGGTCATGTGAAAGTTAAGGTGTCTCAACAATGGGCCACGCGACAGCATTTTTACTGGTATTTTGCTAAATAGCTCGTAAAGCAATTTTTTACGCAAATTAGAGAACACCATTTTATTCAGAAAACCTAGCGGATTCGTATCATTATTATTAGAACTTCTCACATTTTTACTGCGGAGTTACATCCTTCTAAAGTCGAGCGTTTTGATTTTTTGTGGCGATATTAGTAGAACGTCGCCACGGATTCGGAAGATCCATTATCCCGAAAAGGCTGGATCGTTTAATCAACTATACAATTGAACCGTTCTGAACACGTGGCGTTTGCGGTTCAGCTTCGCGCTTGCGCAGGTAAGAAAAATATCGCAACCGTATTTCAGAGCGACTGAACTCCGCCAGTTTGGGGTAACCAGTGCCCCGCATCTATTGCGGAGGTTACACCAAACCGCAGTACAGTACAAGTCCGATAACTTTTCAACTTCTGGGCTCTAGGGGCGAAAAATTTCGGGAGTTGCGGGCTTATCGTATGCCCCCTCTAGTAGCACGATATTAGCTGCGTGCATGCGTAAATCATGGAAACAAAGCAAGAGCAAAATAGCACACGTAGTGGGAGAACCACCATTAGTGTGCGTGCCATATGTGTGATGACGTTTTGAGGGGAGTGTACACTTATCGGATGGCAAGTTATCGGACTTGTACCGTACAGGCACTCTCTCACCGCTATCACGACGGTTTTACCTAACTCTTCTCTGTCTACTTGCTTTCAAGAGGTTCAATATGTAGCCCGACTGAGAACAGATACACAGCACGTTTGAATGCGCTCGAGTAGTTTTTCATCTAAAATCGCTATTATTGAATACAAAATCAATAACTTTAGTGGCCGCACCTATTTTTCAATTTTCTCTCTCTCTGGAGATCGCAAACTAGTTTTATTTCATCTATCTTTAAAATACACGCATTTTTTAAGGAGGCAATTACCTTTAAGGTTCCATGATCTGACTTCTGTCTCCTGCAGAGTCGAGACTTCAACATTTTCTTCTAAATCTAAATCTTTGGCGAACTAGTGACCAAACTAGTCCCCGATTGTAAGCATTTTTTTGGTGTTAACTGTGTCCACACGGAATGAGATATCGTGTTAAAAATCTGACAGATTAAATAAAAGGCACTAAAGAACGTTTTTATACATCAATATGTTTATAATTTTATAGAAAGTTTATTTATAAATTGATGAAATAGGCTATTACCATTCGAGTTATAGCAATTTGTAGATAATGTTTGGTTTGATGCATTTCAGATTTTTTGATTCGCGTATATTGAGCACTGACCCAAATTTTGGACTAAATCGTCTAAACCTTAAAAAATATTAATATAAGCAATAAAATTTGCACATTCGTTGCAAATAAAAAATTTAGCATTTGCGCACAAATAATCTATCATTATCTTTGGAGCATTTTTAGCGATTTCTAGCGAAGAATAAAAACTTTGAGCGTCGATAAAGTAGATGCCTCGATTAAAAAAAGTCTAGGAACATCTTAGAATGTGCTACTCGAAAATCCGTCCAAGTCCCACCTTGAGAAATGTTCAACTTCAGAAAATAATTAAAATTTTCTAATGGCTATATATTCTTGTGGACTTTTTGTACTGGTGAGAAAAAATTCTAATAAAAATGAAATTTTGCCCGGGGGGCGAAAGACTACGAATCCGATGCTGAGCTCCGCTGGTTGGTTCACTGTCAACAATACTTATCAGCTGATCGATTCAACGTCAAGAATTATGGAAGTTGGTTGGAAAACTCCGACGAGTAAATTTTAGTACATGGCTGGTGTTGCTCTGTTTCCAATTTGAAATTTATCTTTTATTTTTAGGATCAAAAAAATGAAAATCATTTTACACAAAAATTTCATGAACGCAGTCACTTGATCTCGACTTTATCGACGTTCAAAGTTCCTTTTTTTCTCTGCATCAAACCAAAAATGATCTGCGAAGTGCTATAACTCGAATGGTAATATCCTATTCCATCAATTTATAAATAAACTTTCTTTAAAATTACCAATATATTGATGTATACAAACGTTCTTTAGTACTTTTTATTTCATCTGTCAAAGTTTAAACACGATATCTTCGCAATAAATGTACTCTGGGTGAAATACTCTGGGTGCTCGCCACCTGTGTCGCAGGGACAGGATAAGGGATTAAGGCAGAAATTAATAATACTTTGAAATCTGGATATTTCCAGTTTCAAGAACAAACTTTTATTTAGGGGCTCTTTTCGAGACTCTACCCCGAATATATTTTCTAACTTATTTTGGAATTTAGCCGCTTTCTTAACCAGTTGCGAAGAGGTATACTGCCGTCTGCTCATAAGAAGCCAAGGCTTTCAAAATCAGTTATAGTATTTCAAGTACTTTTAAATTATTGACGCTTTTTCGTCTTAGAAAATTTTACGAAAAAATCACGATGCCCAAAGAATGATAAAGTCCTAAAGGGACAGTTGAAATCCGCGTATATTACACAAACAGAATACTCGGAGAGAGAATCTCTTGGGACCGGATTTACACGGTATACGTGCTTCCGCTCCAGGGATCTCTCTTTAACGAAGTATTGTGGACTTAGGTTTTTGAGCCTAAGAACTCAAAAAATCTTCCAAGTTTCTTATTGAGGGTAGCTAGTCCTCAAGAGAAAACTGTTGCGTAACCCACGCCTCCCCACAACTGCCGATTCTGTGCCGAGTTACTCTATTAATAAGCCAATCCCCATCCGAGGGGCCTCGCTGCTCCACTAAAGTGTTTTAGTGGGAGGCTGCGAGTCTGCGCTCTTTCATTGCCCTGTTAAGATGCACTGTTTCGCCTGTCCCTTCGACGCGGTATATAGGGTTGCCTATGTGGAGGTTCTATGATGCAACCCGCTGGTTACAATATATATAAACTGCGATTATGTAATGAATATTTGAAATTGTAGGGGTATTTAATAAAAATTGTGTATTTTCTTTTAAAGTTTTTTAGCTTTTGAGTTCCTGCTCTTACAAAGACGACATTTTGTACGTTTTTTACAGGTAAAATCATTTTTGTGGTAAGAAGAATTCTTTTTCGAAAGATCCTTTTTAAGATCAGCTAATTTAATTTTTAAACGAAATTATCTTGGACAGGAAATGTTTTTCCAAAACGAAAATGACAAGCTTTCTTCATTATTCAAGTACAAATTGAACGAAAAAACTTATATGATTTTTGAGAACATCGACCTTAATTCTTTTGAGAATAACTACAACCATTTTTTTTTTAATTTGCGAGTGGATTTACAAAAAACATAGATACCTTCAGCAGGTCGTGAAAAGAAAACTCGAATATCGCATTTAGATCAAAAGTTATAATCATTTGAAAATTTTATGGAGGCGTCGAGATTCGTTTTGAATTAAAAAAGATGAATTAATACCATTAATGTTTTCTTTTATGTAACAATTAAAGAATATTTACCAGAAAAAATTTTCTTTATATATTAAATAATTTTTAATCTTTTTAATACAATTTTTAATTTCAATAAATAAAGTTACCATATTTGTAGTTTTAAATTGTCAAAATTAAAAATACTTTAATTCTAAAG
>NC_046660.1:14148453-14155927 GCF_010883055.1 Belonocnema kinseyi
TATCTGGCAAGGTTAACTTTTGTTGCGGTGAATCTTTCACCAGGAGTTGACGTAAACTTTATCTTTCATTTTTTCTGTGAAGCCGCTGGCACATGTACACTTGTTATAGTCTATACAAAAAATTAATATTTAACCATAGTTAAATTTTCGACAAAAAAGATTAATTTTCTACCAAGGAAGACGAGTATTTAATGACATACGACAATTTTAAAATTAAAAAGTTCACATTTCAACGAAATATAGTTTCAATTTTAACCAGAAAATATAAAAAAAATCGTGGAATTTCTTAGAAATCGCTTTAAATTATTGAAAATATATGAAAATTCCTTCGTTTGCTTTAAAACATCCTAAAATGTTTAAAATCCTTTAAAATCTCCTGAAATTCTTGAAAGGTCTTGAAAATTTCTTACAATGTTAAAAATACATTAAAACATTTCTGTCCTTTAAAATCTTATAATAAATTATTAAAATCTATGAAAGATTGCTTGGAATCTATTCAAATATTTTAAGATATATGAAATCCTTTAAAATCTCATGTTAAATTACTGTAATCAATTGAAGATTCCTTGTAACCTTTTAAAATTCTCTCAGATATTTCGAAATCTTCAAAATCTTTTGAAACACCTTGACATCTTTTGAAGATTTCTAGAGTAGTTTGGAATTTTTTAAAATAACCCTGATAAAATTGTTAAAATTTTGTAATTTTCAACTCGATGCGATTCAAGTCTTCAAATTTTGAATTCACAACTTGAAAGTTTATTTTAAAAAAATTAGTAATCATAAATAAATTAAGAGTGTTCAAAATTTAAAACTATGTGTTTTCAAACAAAATTGATATAATTTTATAATTATATACACGAATCGTTTTAGAAATAGTTAAACTCTAACTCGAGTTATTTCTATTAAAACTTTAATTAAATAGTTTAACTAATCTACATTTTAATACATTTTAATTCGAAGGTATGTCAACATATTTTGAAGGAATTGCAATATTTGAGAGTATTTTAAAATGGACCGAAGAATTTTTAATTGATTTCAATAATTTGACCTAAGATTTTAAAAGATTTGAGATATTTCAGGGTATTTTTGAAATTTCAAGGAATTATAAAAAGCTTCGAAAATGTTCAAGAGATTTCAAAAGATTTTAAATATTTAAGAATATTTGAATAGATGTCAATGAATTTTTTATTTATTTTTAAAACTAAAAGGAATTTTAAAGAATTTTTACAATTTTAGCAAGTTCATTTAAGAAAATTTCAAAGTACTTTAGAAATTTTGAAAAGATGTCGAGGTGTTTCAAAAGATTTTGAAGGTTTTGAAATATTTGAGAGTATTTTAATAGGTAACAAGAAATTTTCAATTGATAACAGTAATTTAATATGTGATTTTGAGCGATTTGATATATCTGATGATATTTGAATAGATTCCAGGGAATTTCCAATTGATTTTAATCATTTAGTATGAGATTTTGAAAGATTTGAAATATTATATACTCAAATATAATATATTTGAGTATTTTTAAAATTGCAAGGAACTTTCAAGAATTTTCAAAAATTTCGGTAGATTTTTAAGAATTTTAAATATTTTAGGATGTTTTAAAACATTCCAAGGAATTTACAATTGAGTTCAATAATTTAAAGCGATTTAAAATAATTTAAACGATTTTTTCATCTTTTCTGATAGAAAGTGGAACTGCTTTCTTAAAAAATTTAGTTTTTTTTGGTCGATGAATAATCAACTTAGTTCGAAAACATTTGTTTGCTGAAAATTTAACTATTATGTAGCAAATTATTTTTGTTTATGGTTAAAAATTAATGTTTTAAACTACAAACTTATCTATATTATGTTTGGTCAAAAAGTGACCTTTTTACTTAAAAATTGTTGTATTTTGTTGAATATTTTTTGACCTTTTCGAAAATTAATCTTTTTTGTCGAAAATGTAAATATGGTTAAACATTAATTTTGTGTATAGAAAATTATTCCTGATGCCAAATAAATTTCTTTTGTGCAAATTTTAATGTATTTTATTAAAAATTAATTTTTTAGTATGCAATTTAGTTTTTTGGATAAGACTTTAACGTTTTATATGAAAGTTTAAATATTTTGTTGAAAACAATTCTTTTTTTTGTGTCGAGATTTATATAGAAAACCACAGCAGTTTTCCAAAGCTTTCAGATCGGCAATCATCGTGCAGCAGAAAACCTGAGAAAACTGAAGTTCCAGTCGTGCATTTTCGGCTTGCACATGAACTCACCGTAGTAATCATGCACCTTCTTTTTTTCGGCTCCCAAACGATACCCAGTGGGCACAAAGTTTGGCGACGTCTTTACGACATCGTAGCGACATATTTTAGACAACTTTACGACATTCTACTTCAATGTCATTAAGGTTTCTTTACGATATTGTAAATAAGTCGTATGATCTGACGATGTATTTATGATATCGTAAAGACACCGAAACGACATGGACATATAATGTCGTAAAGTTGTCGTAAAGATGTCGTAACGATGTCGTAAAGACGTCGACAAATTTGGTGATAATTGGGTAGGTATGGTGGGGGTAAATTTCTAGCTCGATCTGGAAGATCTATGAATCTTATTGATTTCGAATAAAACAAAATTAACTATAATAATCTGCCAGACATTTTTGATCTGCTAGTCGAAAATATTAATTTCATTCATATTTATTAATTGAGCTTTCGTTCTGCAACGCCGGACCCTGCCAGGATACATAACTGAAAAAACGAAAACCATAACAGTTACGATAAGCAAAGGTTAAACAATTTTTTTCTTTTTAAATTTATAGTTAACACTGTATTAGTGATAAGTCAAAAAAGGTTAAAATAATTAAAAAATTTTTAAAATTATTATTAGAGTTAACCGTTCACTCTTGGACATGCAGTGCATAATTATTATAAATATTTTGTATTAAAGCAGGCAGCACTCCTTTACACTCTGACCGCATGTCCAAGAGTGAGGTTAACTATTGCAACGTTCCTTGTAATGAATGGTTTAGAAGACGAAATTATTTTTAAATTGTCCTTCCAAACTCTTTTCTTTTTTAGACACGTTGACGATATTTTGACATGCATTTAACTCTTATCATCATCCTACTACAATACAAAATATTTATAATAATTATGCACTGCATGTCCAGGAGTGAACGGTTAACTCTACTGATAATTTTTTTTAAATTCCAAATTATTTTAACCTTTTTTGACTTCTCACTAATATAATGTTAACCTTCGTTAAAAAAAAAAATGTTTAACCTTTTCTAATCGTAAGTACCACATTATTGTTTTCTTCCTTCCGTGTTACATTTTTAGGTACTAAATTATAAAAAAAATTGTGTTAGGATCACTTATGGTTATCTTTTTTTCAATTATGTATCCTGAGAAATTTTCCTGGTTTGCAGTAAAATTACCACGTCAATTACTAGTATTTTTATGTCCAATGAATAATGGGACAATTTTCAACCACTTGAAGACTTGGATAAATTTCCCTTGATTCTATATGTAAATATTTATTAATATATCATATCTATAATTTAGATGACTAGGAAGAAAAACTGAGTATTTTCTTGCTTTTTAATTGCGCAATTTACAGATAAAAAGAAAAAGAAATCACCAAAGGAACTAAGTTGTTGTCAAATTTTCAACACCCAAGAATTAATCGCCAACAAAAAATGTAACAGCTGATATTTTAACTCAAAGAGTTTTCTTTAACCAAGAAGACGAAATATTTCACGCAAGATAACACTATATTTCAGTTTTGGATGGAAAGTTTTCTTAAAATCAAAAAATATTTAATTAGTCAATCTTCTTACAAAAATCAATATATTTAAATTAAAAAGACCCTAGGATAAAGGAAATTTGACACCCTGCAAATCAAGTTCGAAATCAAATTTAAATTCAGCTACTAAATGAACTTTAAGTTTTGCATCACTTTGCCATTGTACAATTATTACATAAACAGGTCCCAGAATTATCTTAGATTTGAAACTTTAGTCGTATTTAAGTTCAGCGACTCAAAATACATAACAATTACTGTATTAGTATTAAAAGTACTGACATTTTACTATTTCACGATAAATACCTTTGTTAAATTCCAGAATTCCCTAGAATTTAGACATTTTCCCTAGGCTAGGGGAACATTTCACCGTTAGATCCAAATTCTGAGCTCGACTTCGGATTCAGCGGCTCGAAATACATAAGAATATACTTTTCTTGTAACCAGTTTAGAAAAGTTTTTTTTGTGGTCCTGGGGTAATCTATATGAAGACGGTTTAGATTTATCACTCTTTTGTAATTTATGCAAGAAGTAACTTCTGCAAGGTCTAGAGGAGGAGTGTCCAATAATTACTGCTGAAGGAGAAGTGAAGAAAGTTATTTCTAGACCTGAAAATTTTTCAGCGCCAGGCCCACATAAAATTAACAACTTTTGGCGAAGAAGGTCCCTTCTAAGCACCAACATCTAGCTCCTATATTTACTATTTTCTTAAACAAAGAACAATCAATCTCGAAGTAAATAATGGAAGAACGCACGGTAATGATCCGCGAAACCGGAGATTTTTGTAATCCAAATTACAACCTGCCCATAATTTGATTGAGCTCCAGCTACAAGCTATTTCCGGGCATCCTCAAAAAGAGTATACGAACATCTATAAAGCCGGTATGGAATGCAATAGTTAAACAACGCTGAAGCAAGAGACAACTGGCAGGTTGTTGATAGAACCTAATAATAGACAGATGTGTCACGCAGGATTTCATCCGACACCGACGCAATCTTTCCACGGATTAGATTGACTACCAAAAGGGATTCGATAACACGGACCATGAGCAACTTATCATGCTCGATCTATGCTTGCAGGTGCATACAAAATAGTGAGATGTGTAAAAGAGCTCATGCTTTTGTTACGGACAAGATTTATCATAAAATCTATCAAAAAAGGGGAGACAATTAAATTATAACCACCTTCTATACATTGACGACCTTATGCTCTTTGCATCTTCAAAAGAGGGCCTTAAAATCATTGTGGTGGCGGTAAATGGGTAGTCGTGAGCAATTAGCATAAGCTTTCGAAAGGACAGTTTTGCCTGCGTACATTTACACACAAAAAAGTAGAGAATACATAACTTCATGACGATCAGAATCTTCAACTCATTAGTGGAAATACCATTTAATATCTTAGTATTCGAGAAACAGATCAATATATTCGAATACCGCAATTGGAAACCCAGGATGTGCGTGTTTTTAAAAGCACAGATTTTCTAATGCGACTCGAAACTACGTATAAATAATAATTCTTATTACTATTATTTAAGTCAAGCATCACTTGCAACTATGGTGCTCAAAAGTCGTGTACAGGAAGCAGAACATTCGCTTCTACTAAGGGAAAATGCTGACAAGCCCCTTCATTATAAATTCTACGGCATTAGGCGTAGGAAAGAACTATCAATGAGTCTCTTTAACATGTTTATCAAATATGCTTGATTGAGATCGGAGGATGATTTCTTTGCGTCCATCAAGATGGCGTTATGGAGACCTTATTTTACCGTGAGCACATAATGAATGTACTTGTAGATGATACCAACTGCCAAGCGTGCAAGCAAGAGCCAGAAACACTTGGACATGTTCTTTGCGGATGCTCAATGAATGCACGCTATGGTTACACAGAGAGGAACAATGTAGCTCTAAACGTTTCATATTACCATCGTTATCACTACAATTGTGTTTATTTAATGTCCGTCTTGCCATTCGCCCAAGGGGAAAGAGTAACCCTTGCGGAGACTGATTAGTGTAAGATCTACTGACATTTTCCATTACTCACTACTCAACGTATCGTTGCTACCAACCCTGATACTTTACTCCAAGATCTAAAGAACAAAATAATTTATGTGAATAAATTCTGGGCATTATCCGATGGTAATATCACGAAAATGGAGGAAGAACAACGGGCGGAAGATCAAGCTGTTCTTGGAGGCATGAAATCTTCATTTTTCAGCCGATTCAACAAAATCCCGACTTGCCGGCATCAGGCTCAGTCCATCGTAAGTCAGAGGCAAAAGGCTATTCTTCTGGAATACATTCATCTGGCCCGTTAACAATGTTCTTCCTCACATTGTACAAAAATTGGTAGCTCTAAAAAAGAGTTGAAATATTTTTGTACGAAGTATCTTGCGTAAATTTTTCATTCTTGCTTACTTTAGGATAAAAAGAGCAGAAGTGGATTATAACCGAATGATAAATAACCCTAACTAAGGTGTTCTCGCTTTATGCCAGAAAGGCGGAGAACAAAGAGGAAAGGGACTATCAAGAACAACAAACCCCATAAATGATAATGGAGAGAACATTAAACATTTGTAAATGATTTTCGCTTTCCGAGCATCATCAAAGTGCCGCTCCAAAATGGGAGGAAATCGCGAAACGCTGGATAAAAGTATAAAATGTTCATAAAATGTTAATAGAATTCTGTTACTCGCGGGTTGTTTTTACATTTTTGTTGTCGCTGATTACTAATCCCATGTCAAGAAATTCTTAAACGGAATAGAAAATTTAATATGTCTAACGAGTATGCTGAGTAAATTTTGGATTTTCCTTAAAATTTGTAAAAGGAGGTTTTCAGTGTCACTGATTACAAATACAATGTCAAAAAATCCGAAAGAATGGCGGATATAATATTCTTAACAGTGAATAAGAAGTTATCGGCTTCACAATTTACCCTAACTCACCATGTAAAACCTATACAAAAATTAAGCAATCTGGCCAACGATGGGCAGAAGCAGAGGTTCAGCAACAAAAAAGGCGATTAAAATGTACATATGGAATGAACATAGATTTTATGCGCCTTTATTTTTGTCAGAGAAAAGTGAGCGAATTGCGAGGCAAGAATATCATCGACTCTTCTTACCCTAGTGCCCAAAGTTATCCACTAGAATAAATGAGCAGAATCTAGCAGATCAAAAAGGCTGCATATCTTTAATCAGATTGCTTTCGGCTGTTGAAATAGCTGGTATTGAAATGAAAGCGGAACAGCAGCATCCTACTAATTAACTCCCCTTGGAAGATTTGGAGAACGTAATCCTGATTGACTTTGAAGGAATAGGTGCTACAAATAATGTGCATCAATAACCTGATCTATTAGAACCACATCTGGAAACTAATAATGATGTAGTGAACACAAACATTGCATAAAAACTACAGCACCTTGAAAGCCATTTCGGTCATGCTTTACAAGAGCTGAGACATGCAAAACCAACGCAAAGGAAATATATATCCAAGATGATAATCACACGTGATCAGCGTGCACTAATAGAACACCTGAACAGTAAGGTGAAAATTAGGTCGATTGACTCTATATGACAATGAAAATTTTGACAAAGAAAGCTGATAAACCATGTTACTAAAATAATCGACCCTCGGGTCATGAAGAATTTAAGACTGGCAAATATCGGATGAGATTATAGATTCAAACG
>NC_046660.1:14156027-14162006 GCF_010883055.1 Belonocnema kinseyi
TGACAAAGAAAGCTGATAAACCATGTTACTAAAATAATCGACCCTCGGGTCATGAAGAATTTAAGACTGGCAAATATCGGATGAGATTATAGATTCAAACGAACGAGACCTGATGTTCTTACTGCTGGACTCCGTCGGTAAAAGAAAAGTAGTGCAAGAAAGTAAAAAAATCTAACCTCTTCGGCAGATGAAAGTAATTTACATGCTGCGTGGTTTTAAATAGAGAAGACATGAGCTAGCAAAAACCCTGAAATGGATCTGCAAAAACATAACAGCTTTATATGTTTCAGCTGTCTACAAAAAAGCAAGCAACAGGAAAGCTCTAGGTCTGGACATAATGCACAACTTACAAATATCTGATCTAAAGATATTTAGCTTACGATAGTTACAAAAAACCTAACGAATGTCTTCACTAGAAGACTCAGATTTATTTTTAGTTCTCTCAACTATGCAAACAATATCAGGGCAATCAATACCTATGTCATTCCTATCATCGCGTACCCATTCGGGCTCCTCAAGTAGTCTAACGCTCGACCTCAGAAAGTTAAACAGAAGAATCAGTGAAAAAATGAAGAAGAACCGAATGCACCAGATTTGGTTAATTTGGAATTCAGATTCTAAGATTTTAATAGATTCTATCACTCTGTGATTCCTGAAAAAAGTAAAAAGTAACAGAAAAAAACATGGATAAGAACAATAAATTAATCCTTTGTTAAAAAACTCTATTCGCCATGAAAAGCGCCAATTTGTTGTCCTTAAGAGGTCTAATTAGTATTGAATTAAATGCTTAAGCCCCATTGAAGATAGAAGTATTTGACTGCCTTTGAAAGTCCGAAAGAAAGTTCTTCGTTGGTGGTGTAGGAATTTATCGAAAAATACTTGAATAAATAATGTTCATTTCGATAAACTGACGATATGCGTTCCTGGTTTCACGTAATGCTGAATCACACACTGTAGTGATTTAGCACCGCGCTATTCAACGTACATCAAAAAGTACTTTTTCTAGGTACGGTCAATAGCACCGCCAATTCATCTCGTAGACATCTTCCGGCCTCTGAGGTACTTCCGTTTACTGAAGGCACTTTCACCTATTTCGGCCATATGACCTACGTCACCAATTTTCTCGGTCTTTCGATTTCACAGATGCTAATGAAATCCCAGAATTCGAAAAATCTTCTTTCGCAGCCTTCAGATCTAAACCGGTTTCCCTGCTTATCACCGAAGATGGTTATAAATATCCAAATTAACAGCTATTCTAAACAGCCTCATTCCAAATAGTTTTTACATATTTATTATGTTTTACAACGTGGTACTTCCAGATTTACTCACCTATTTTGTCGTAAGCTGAGTTTTTGCTATCAGGCAAATACTAAAGGCTGAAGCGCGCGTTCTCATTCCGAACGAACACTTATCCTTGCACTGTTTCTCCTTCTCTTGGCGTCTCACGAAGCTATTATAACGCCAATGTATTTTCATCTGAAGATGCCTGGACATTTGTACGTGTGCCAAATTAGCGCTCGAAAAAAATAACATTTTAATGCATGATGTAATATGGACAGAAAATTGCTTTTATTTTATTTAATGTCAATGTACGGGACAAAATATTCACTTATTTTAGCTTCAGTTCCGAAATCAACTTCATGGCTGCTAAAAATTGCAAAAAATGGTTAAATTTTTATGAAAATATAAATTGAAAGGTTATGGGTTGCGTTTCTTAGCCACCATATACTATATGTCGTTTCTCGGCTTCAACCCCGAGGAGGTGAACGCAATAAAGAAACCTATCATTCATTTTATCGAATTAACAAAATTTTGTTTTAATTAAAAAAAAATTATGATAAAACATTTCATATAAAATAAGCTAATAACTAAGTATAAGATTTTAACTTATTTATGAAAAATTTGAAAACTACATACCAATTTTTATAAAAGCTGAACAATTTTCGAAATTTTTGGCAGCCATATTGGATCTGCTATATTAAATTTTGAAAATCTGATAGCAGATTCATAATGAGCGACCTGAAGAACTACGCTTTACTAATTTTCATCAGAATAAACAAAAAATTGTCAGGGCAGGCAAAAGTATCAAAAATAAAACAAATTGAATTTAAGCCACCATATTGGATGCCGCCATGTTCAATTTGAAAAAACCTACCCCTACATTTTAAATCTTAGTGTCGATGAACACTTCAACTGCAAAAATAAACAAAATCCTCAGATGATTTCGATCCGAAAGTTGCAAATGAAAACTGTTGTTTCTTGGAGATTTCGTGTTTTTTGTTAAATATACAAATATAATTTTCTATGACCAATTTCATACTTAATAGAGCCGTTAAAAAAATTTTAAAGATGTGTCCAGTCAGGATTTTTTGGTTTTAGATAATTGAGTTTGCCTTTTATTCATTGCTGAAATATTCCTAAAGTCATAAAAAGATTTTAATAATATGTCTAAGAATATGGTAATTGTCATACAGACTTTAAAAAAATCATATTCATAAAAGAGTACAACTGCATTTTGCTTTAAGTGAGGACATAATTTTATAAGATGAGACTAATTCATGATAAGAATGAATTACGGGAAAGTGTAGCGAAGAAATAAATGACTTCTCAACGAGGGAAAACATAGCTTCTAAAATGTAGGCATAATCAATAAAATAATTAATGGTAGATACTTTTAATTAGTTTTATATTATTTGAAATCATTTGTCACATTCCACAATGTGAAATAATTCAGATATTTCATGGCTACACGTACAGTAGTATTTACTAAAATTGCATCTTCAAACGAAGAAATTTTCCATGATTTTGCAATAAATTCTGTTTTGTAACACATGCACGGAATGTTCGATTTTCGAGGCATGTATGGGATGTGACCAATTTGGAAAGCGTATTCAAAAGCAGTTATAAACAAAGTTTCTGTAGCTTCTGCGATTGCGCACTTTGAGCAACATCACGATCTCTAGCAGCTGCGCTTGCGCTCACTAAGCAAAATCACTTTATCTAGCTAATGCGCAGGCGCACCTTCATTCCAAATTACTTTCCAGGAAAGCCAGAATCCAATTTAGCAACATAATCTCACCACTGGTCTTAGGTGCCCAAAACTTAATAATTGGCGATCAGGCACCACCAGATGTTCGTGAAGCAGCTGAGCAAACCACAAACAATTTATTGCCCAAACCATCGAAAGAGAAATATCTGTCAGTTTACAACAAGTTAATGTATTGGAAAAGTGATAAAAGTGTCCTCGCTGTTCAATGCTTTAGGGTACGACAAAAAACAATGATAATGTTAACATTGGTACTTATGGCAAACTCACTGCTTTTTTGAAGAGGGAACCAACTCGATTTGTTAGCAAAAAATCCAAAACTCTGTCACCTTAGGAATGTGCAATCTTTGGAATTACTGGTGCACTTAAAAAAGCAGAGCTCTGCGATATCATGATAAATGAGATCAGGGACCATGTCATCCATTTTTTTATTAAAAATTCTAAAAAACAAAGCGCATTTTTCTCGAACATTAATGATTGAAGGTTAATTATATTAAAATTTATATAAAAAATATGAGGCTCTCCGACCACAAAATGTAGATTCCAGGAGATTCTGTTTTAATGATCAAAATGGCAAGAATACGCATCAAGTTATTGGCATCAACAAATTTGTTAATATGTTTAAACAGGTCGCTACATATTTAAACTTTCCAGGGCCTCAACTTTGTATGAGGCACACCTTTTGACGCACCTCAGCAACACTTTTTTCTGATTCTGGAGTCGACATAACGACTTTTAAACGTCATTGTGGGTGGAAATTCACTCCGGT
Organism: Belonocnema kinseyi; assembly: GCF_010883055.1. NCBI lineage: Eukaryota > Metazoa > Arthropoda > Insecta > Hymenoptera > Cynipidae > Belonocnema > Belonocnema kinseyi. Next base: position 14,159,843 of record NC_046660.1, read on the forward strand.
TGCAGAATGTTACGTAGAAAACACGGTAAACAACATAACAAAAATATGCAATCCAATAACAAAATCAATAAATATAAAATCGTCTTCTATAACTAAAAACTCTGAGGATGGATCTCCGTGACGAAAGCGCTCGAAAACTAAATCGAAGGTGAACTTCGGCACATCCACATCCAAAGATTATGACTCAGAGGATACAAAATTAATAACAACAGCAACTAATTGGAATGAAATTGTTGATTAGTTCACTTATTATTCAAATGTAACAATTGAAATGTTTATAAATGACGACAAAGATTACATTTCCATTCACTAGTACATTTACAATTACATTTAAATTTACATTTACGATTACAATTCCATCTACAATTCCTTTTATAATTCACTTTGCATTCACGTTTAACTTCAAATTTTAATGGTTTACTTGTGACGCTCTGAACTCTCGCTCGTGGACTAACAACTTGAATTGGAGTACCAAATCGTAACAATTTTGCATTCTTCTGTGGCCTTCATAGTGCTTTTTACAAAATATTTTCATTAAATCAACGAAATATTTGACTTGATTCTAGTTGAATCTAGTCTAGTTTCCAAATTATTTTAAGTATGCCTTTCTCTATGTCCGTTAATGTTATATTCTCCATGTTGATATAAACAACGGATGAATTCACGATCATAGGCATGACTGTATTCTTCTTTGATTTTTATAATGATGTCGCTGATAGTTCTTTGACCATTAAACAGAAGCTCCTCTTGCTCTTCTTCTACAATGTCTATTTTATCATTTGCCTGTTCGCATGCTCTAATGTGTGATTCTTTGTATACTGGATCCTTTGATGTTGATACGTGTCTAAGAGCAACTTCATCACGCGCAACAACAAGGCTTAAAAGACGGCCTGTGCCCAATTTCCGTAATAATTTACGAGGTAGGGTAACCCAGTCGTCGTTATTTATGTCAAATACAAAAAATACATGTTCAAAAAGAGAAAATAATGGATTCAGATTCGTAATGTAATCTCCCAATTGCGCTCCAAAAATGATATGACCCCTTTTTACGAGAACTCTTGAATCGAAGATTAAGGGTTTATTACCAAATATTTTAAATTTGCGCGACAGACCTTCAGACCGCAATTTTTCAACCGGAGGCAAGACACCGTTGTATGCAGGAAATAAATCCTTCAAAGTCCTTGGTTCTGAACTTACTAATTCTGTAAGAAGAAACAGCAATATGTGAATGCTTATGCAATAGATATAATATACACCATAATGATAAAGTAGCAAAGAGAAAAAAAACCTGGAAAATAAAGAGAAAGAAAATTTTTCTTAGTTTCGTAAAATTTTTAAATTAAAATATGAAAGAATATTAAAATTCATTTACCTAGATTCCCTACATTTTAGCCTATTTCTTTGCTTACTTTTCGCGTGCAAACAGAGAAGATAAAAAAGACGAAACTTCTTTTAAGGTACAGGATAAAATTATTTATAATTTTGTAATAAAAAAATTTAATTTTACGATAAGATATGAAAGCACTTCAATATTACCGAAAATTTCTGAAAGATTTTAGGCTTGTTTTGTCAATTTCAAAGATTTTTTCTAATTTAAGGAATAATTCTAAGCAACTTGTATAGTTCTCTTAATTTTAGTTTTTTTGTTAAAAAAACTAAACTTCCTTCTGCAAGATTCGTATATTCGTTTAAAAATTCAACCTACAATTTTTAATAAGATATTATATTATCTTGTATTAACCAATATAACTAAGCAAAGCAACAAAACTGAACAATAGAGTGCTAGTGGCGGTCCGCATGTTTGCATATAGTAGATGACAGCATGTGGCAATAGATTATAATAAATGATACTGATTTAGAGAGAAATGAAAATTCCGAGAAGATATTGTCATAGGTATACTCGTAGGCTCTCCATATTCCACAGAGCTACTTTAGATTTCCTGATTCCCTTTTTTTACTTCCTGCCCCCTCCCCCTGCCCCGCCAACACACACGGGTGTCTTTCTCAAAAATCACACCGGCTCGCAGCGAAATCGCGGGAAAATTTAAGCTGTAACCGTGACATAGATTGATGCAGTCTGAGGTGGACTCAATACGATGATGCACCCTGAGGACGCGGAACGGCCCAAGCATCACCGCCTTCTGCATTTTCCCTGCTTGTGAAT
>NC_046660.1:14162106-14166350 GCF_010883055.1 Belonocnema kinseyi
TAGATTGATGCAGTCTGAGGTGGACTCAATACGATGATGCACCCTGAGGACGCGGAACGGCCCAAGCATCACCGCCTTCTGCATTTTCCCTGCTTGTGAATTAGCATTTTGTTTGCACGAAGGGATGATTTTCAGGATATAGAACAGTGTAAGCTTTACACCTCCTCATACCTTTCCTTTTTTCATTCTCCCTAGCTGTAATATTTTTTTTTAGCTGGCGGCGAAAATTCGAAAACGGACATGGTTCTCTTTTCGAAGACAAGGGGAGCTATGTCCAGCCTGGAATGTCCAACAAAAACAATTGTCGAAAATATAAATTTCGAGTACATGCGTCAATTTTTATTTTCGATAATTTACTCTATTTCGCATAGAGCATTTGGCGAAGTGGTATTAGCGATAATGCCATGATTGTGGCAGTAAATGGTAATAAATCACTCTTAGTTCCGTTTTGTGCATTTGGATATATGTCATTCACGCATGAGTGGGGCAACTAGACAGTATGTTTCCTAGATGCACATCGTGTGCATGACAGGCTTTGGATCTCTAATAGGGAATCTCCTGGCTTAAAATATGGCAACAAAAACACTGCCTTGACACGTCAAAATGAAACACTCTGTTCTCGACTTCAATCCAAGTAATTAATATCCCTTGTATAAAAGTCAAGGACAAGTGTTCCAGCCGTCTCTTACGCAGCTTTGTACAGAAAAGCTCCTTTGCCAAATTCTTTGTGCTTGCTGACCATTTCAAGAACACGGTACCTTCCATTTGCCACTATATGTTCTACAACTGGGGTAATTCTGTTTTGAATAAATTGGAGATCCACACCAGCTTTACAGCCTCCTTCATCTATAGAACAATACCAAATGAACAGACTACTCCTGGGACGGCAAGCACGTTTGTTTCAGATACTTTGTTCCTGGCCTGAATTCGGCTCTGTGGCACGCCCAGGTATGTATAGATCTATCCAGCGCGGAGGTGTCGTATAGTACCTCTGTCGACGAGCTCAGGTTCTTCTGGTATACCATTAGGTTTTCCACGCTTTAAATAATTTTTGGCTTATTTTTCTAACCCAAATTCAATACCAATCTCCTGTGAGGATTCATATGAATTTAAATTATTGCCTGACCGTATGCAGTGAAGCACACTCTGCATGCGACACGCATACTGCCCTGTTTAGCCAACCTTTGTGGTGAGTTGATGCATTTGTATTTTGGTCTCATGACCAACCGTTGGTTTTTTTTTAAATTTTTGCAGCTGCCAAAGCTATCGCTGCATTATAAAAATAACTATTCGGGCAGGCGAAATTTTTGCCTCAGAAGAGGCGTAAAAGAATGGTTGCTAACTTAAGAAATGCATGTACTCCAGCTTATTGAAACTGTCGCTAACTGGCAGTAGGCGATGTTTCATACAATGCACATAAGCCGCAGATTCGGAAGGTGGTTTTTTAAGTTTTAAACATTTAATACTTTTCAAAAATTGTTAATTGTAACAAAAAACTTGTTAAGTGGTGCCAGCTAAAAGACTGTAATGGGATTGATTACTAACTGAAGTCGCATGGGTACGAACGGGCGTTTACGCAAATCAAAAGAAGCCTGAAATATTTGTGGGTAAATTACTATTAACGATATGTTTATAAAATTACTAAAACTTTTGTTTCTATTTTAAGCATAACATTATTTTACTTTTTTTGTCGATCCTATTAATAAATTATACAGATCAGAGCGTAATATGTAAACAAAATAGATTAATATTCACTAAAGCAGCGTTAAAAAATTTATTAATTGATCTCTTGCAATAATTCCATACCATGTTATTTAAATTCTTTTCGATAAAGATACTGATAATTATGAATTATATTCAATGATTAGATTTTAAACTCAGATGAAAAAACTGAACTGCAAATAAAATTTGTTTTTATCATCAAATTATCTTTATCCTTTTATTCAAAGATTTATAATAAAAACTAGAAACCGTGCATGAAAAATTAAAAAATTGTGTCTCCCCGGGAGTACAGCACAGTATTTTTTGATTGGAAAGCCTGGAAAACGTATTCCAAACTTGCACTTCATTGAAAATAAAAATGGTAATTTTTGTTATGTTAGGATTAAAAATTGCGCATTTTATTCCCTGCATTGTTCTTTACCACTTGTAACGCTTTTATTTACATTATTTTATTTATGTACGTAACAGTGAATTTATTTTGAATCATTCACTTTAAAAATTGAAATTAAATTAATTATAGAAAAATTTTTAACTAAACTTTCGCAATTGACATTAAACGAAAATATGATTAATAAATATTTTATGAATAAATTAGGGAATAAAATAAGCTATGCTCTTAATTAAAATTCGTTGGATAATAAACAAATATTTTCAGTGTGTCGAGACACGAGACGTAAAGAAGGCAAAGCGGTTGTAACAGGCTCAGTTCTCCCCTCGTTGTGTAAACATGTAATTTAATTTCATTATCTAATATAAAAATCATTTATAAATATTGTATACTATTGAAGGTGACGTAGTCTATATACAAGTATCACATTCACCTTATTATTAGAAAAATTGTCCAGAAGAAAAATTAGTTTGGTTCGAAAAGCTTGTGTTTTAAACTAAAAAAAATATTTAACGAAATAAAAAATTTCATGACCAAGTACGTGGTTCATACTTTTAAAAAAAGTTTTTGTTGATAATAATTAGAAACAAGATGAATTTTTGACAAAATGCGTAAATTTGTAACAATCAAGACATCTTCACCTGAAAAAGGAATCGCTGAATTTTCACTGATCAATCAATAGAATTTTATGAAATAAGTTCAAACTTGTACCGCATAAATGAATTTTCAACCAAACCAATACATTTTTGATGTAGAAAATAAATTTCTATCTAAAGGAACTATCAACAAAATACATTAATTTTTCACCAAATAGTTCAATTTAAGAAAAGAGTTAACTTATCAACCAATATTGTATAATATCATCACACTATTAAGCCATTTCCCTTACGGGGTAGGCGTGACTCACACGGTAGGGAAGGGAGTAATGTGAGGAAGGGATATAAAATTTGTAGATTGATCCAGAATTTTCGTGATATTTATTTAAATAATACGTTCGTTCCGCAACACTGTTCCGATCTAGGTTGCTGATCAATCTCTCTAGCAATCACTCCCAGTGATGATCCACATAAATTCATCATGTAAGGTTCCCCACTTGGGTTCATTAGTATCCAAAGCATTAACTTTACTCCTATCATTTTCTTGATAGGTTCATGTCTCACTACCGTATAGTACAGCCGGTAGCCATTTTAGCTTTATTTAAAATATTTCTACTGATGATAAGAGGCCCTGCTCTACCAATAACCTTTTCATTTTCGTTTTATGCGTCTATCTAACTTCTCTTCTATTTTCCCGTCCCTAGTAAATAAGCTACCAAGGTATAATGTTCTAAAATAAAACAAATGTCTGAGCTTAAGCTGCACATGAGATTTTGGGGCAGGTCGCTCCAAAATGTCCGGGCACCTAACGGCACGTTCTGGCACGTAACAGCACGTGCCCAACCCGAAACTATAGTTAAGAATTTAGACTACCAATTCCAAATTCAACAGTCCAGCAAGGAGGTACTGAAAGATCCTTTCCACATGTTCAGAATTTTTACTTGAATCATTATATATTATAGCACTTACCAACAAGCTCAAGCACGAAAATTGCAGTTGTAAAAAGAAGAGGTCTAGTAAAGATTTGCATTTTTGTTGTGGACGGGCTTAGTTCGTAAGCCTAACTGAATAATCGTTATCCAAATTACTGAAATTTACCTAACATTGATGATATACAATATCAAAGTAATTTTAAACATGATGAAGGTTTCATGACTTATTGAGTAAGTAATCTCATTATCTGCTATGTACTTATCATTATATTTTAAAGAAATTATTGCCTCTCATACGAGTAAAAAAGTTTAGATTTGATATAAGATAATTTCATAACGTGGATATCTCATGAATCGAAAATTGTTGAAGGACTAAATTTCATGTTGTTTTTCAAATATTAATTAAGGGATAAGGGGTATTCATTGAAGCCAAAGTATAAATGAATGGTACAAATGATAATTATTAATATTTTAATTTATTACTTTGCTTGATGTAGCACTCTGAAAAATTATATTAATTTTTCTTCGGATTTTGATAAAAACTTGACCTTGAAGTACCTAAAGCTTACCTAAATAAAAATCTTATCCAGGGGAAGAAAAAATGAC
>NC_046660.1:14166450-14170714 GCF_010883055.1 Belonocnema kinseyi
TAGATTGATGCAGTCTGAGGTGGACTCAATACGATGATGCACCCTGAGGACGCGGAACGGCCCAAGCATCACCGCCTTCTGCATTTTCCCTGCTTGTGAATTGGCATTTTGTTTGCACGAAGGAATGATTTTCAGGATATAGAACAGTGTAAGCTTTACACCTCCTCATACCTCTCCTTTTTTTCATTCTCCCTAGCTGTAATGTTTTTTTAGCTGGCGGCGAAAATTCGAAAACGGACATGGTTCTCTTTTCGAAGACAAGGGGAGCTATGTCAGGCCTGGAGTGTCCAACAAAAACAATTGTCGTAAATATAAATTTCGAGTACATGCGTCAATTTTTATTTTCGATAATTTACTTTATTTCGCTTGGAGCATTTGGCGAAGTGGTATTAGCCATAATGCCATGATTGTGGCAGAAATGGTAATAAATCACTCTTAGTTCCGCTTTGTGCATTTGGATATATGTCATTCACGCATGAGTGGGACAACTAGACAGTATGTTTCCTAGATGCACAACGTGTGCATGACAGGCTTTGGATCTCTAATAGGGAATATCCTGGCTTAAAATATGGCAACAAAAACACTGCCTTGAGACGTCAAAATGAAACACTCCGTTCTCGACTTCAATCCAAGTAATTAATATCCCTTGTATAAAAGTCAAGGACAAGTGTTCCAGCCGTCTCTTACGCAGCTTTGTACAGAAAAGCTCTTTTTCCTACGTCTTCGTGCTTTCTGACCATTTTAAGAACACGATACCGTCCATTTGCCACTATATGTTCTACAACTGGGGTAATTCTGTTTTGAAGAAATTGAAGATTCAGTATTCCGCACCAGCTTTACAGCCTCCTTCATCTATAGAACAAGACAAAATGAACAGAGTACTCCTGGGACGGCAAGCACGTTTGTTTCAGATACTTTGTTCCTGGCCTGAATTCGGCTCTGTGGCACGCTCAGGTATGTATAGATCTATCCAGCGCGGAGGTGTCGTATAGTACCTCTGTCGACGAGCTCAGGTTCTTCTGGTATATCATTAGGTTTTCCTCGCTTTAAATAATTTTTGGCTTATTTTTCTAACCCAAATTCAATACCAATCTCCTGTGAGTGTGGATTTAAATTATTGCCTGACCGTATGCAGTGAAGCACGCTCTGCATGCGACACGCATACTGCCCTGTTTAGCCAACCTTTGTGGTGAGTTGATGCATTTGTATTTTGGTCTCATGACCAACCGTTGGTTTTTTTTTTAATTTTTGCACCTGCCAAAGCTATCGCTGCGTTATAAAAATAACTATTGGGGCAGGCGAAATTTTCGCCTCAGAAGACGCGTAAAAGAAGGGTTGCTAACTTAAGAAATGCATGTACTCCAGCTTATTGAAACTGTCGCTAACTGGCAGTAGGCGATGATGCAAGCAATGCACATAAGTCGCAGATTCGGACGGTGGTTTTTTAAGTTTAAAACATTTAATACTTTTCAAAAATTGTTAATTGTAACAGAAAACGTGTTAAGTAGTGCCCGCTAAAAGAGTGTAATGGGATTGATTACTAACTGAAGTCGCATGGGTACGAACGGGCGTTTACGCAAATCAAAAGAAGCCTGAAATATTTGTGGGTAAATTACTATTAACGATACGTTTATAAAATTACTAAAACTTTTTTTTCTATTTTAAGCATAACATTATTTTACTTTTTTGTCGATCCTATAAATAAATTATACAAATCAGAGCGTAATATGTAAACAAAATAGATTAATATTTACTAAAGCAGTGTTAAAAAATTTATTAATTGATCTCTTGCAATAATTCCATACCATCTTATTTAAATTCTTTTCGATAAAGATACTGATAATTATGAATCATATTCAATGATTAGATTTTAAACTCAGATGAAAAAACTGAACTGCGAACAAAATTTGTTTTTATCATTAAATTATCTTTATCCTTTTATTCAAAGATTTATAATAAAAACTAGAAACCGTGCATGAAAAATTAAAAAATTGTGTCTCCCCGGGAGTACAGCACAGTATTTTTTGATTGGAAAGCCTGGAAAACGTATTCCAAACTTGCACTTCATTGAAAATAAAAATGGTAATTTTTGTTATGTTAGAATTAAAAATTGCGGATTTCATTCCCTGCATTGTTCTTTACCACTTGTAACGCTTTTATTTACATTATTTTATTTATGTACGTAACAATGAGTTTATTTTGAATCATTCACTTTAAAAATTGAAATTAAATTAATTACAGATAATTTTTTAACTAAACTTTCGCAATTGACATTAAACGAAAATATGATTAATAAATATTTTATGAATAAATTAGTGAATAAAATAAGCTATGCTCTTAATTAAAATTCGTTGGATAATAAACAAATATTTTCAGTGTGCCGAGAAACGAGACGTAAAGAAGGCAAAGCGGTTGTAACAGGCTCAGTTCTCCCCTCGTTGTGTAAACGTGTAATTTAATTTCATTATCAAATATAAAAATAATTTATAAATATTGTATACTATTGAAGGTGACGTAGACTATATACAAGTATCACATTCACCTTATTATTATAAAAATTGTCCAGAAGAAAAATTAGTTTGGTTCGAAAAGCTTGTGTTTTAAACTAAAAAAAATATTTAACGAAATAAAATAAAATTTAACAAAATAAAAAATTTCATGACCAAGTACGTGGTTCATATTTTTAAAAAAAGTTTTTGTTGATAATAATTAGAAACAAGATGAATTTTTGACAAAATGCGTAAATTCGTAACAATCAAGACATCTTCACCTGAAAAAGGAATCGTTGAATTTTCAGTGATCAATAAATAGAATTTTACGAAATAAGTTCAAACTTGTACCGCATAAATGAATTTTCACCCAAAGCAATACATTTTTAATGTAGAAAATAAATTTTTATCTGAAGAAACTATCAACAAAATACATTAATTTTTCACCAAATAGTCCAATTTAAGAAAAGAGTTAACTTATCAACCAATATTGTATAATATCATCACACCATTAAGCCATTTCCCTTACAGGGTAGGCGTGACTCACACGGTAGGGAAGGGAGTAATGTGAGAAAGGGATATAAAATTTGTAGATTGATCCAGAATTTTCGTGATATTTATTCAAATAATACGTTCGTTCCGCAACACTGTTCCGATCTAGGTTGCTGATCAATCTCTCTAGCAATCACTCCCAGTGATGATCCACATAAATTCGTCATGTAAGGTTCCCCACTTGGGTTCATTAGTATCCAAAGCATTAACTTTACTCCTATCTTTTTCTTGATAGGTTCATGTCTCGCTACCGTATAGTACAGCCGGTAGCCATTTTATCTTTATTTAAAATATTACTACTGATGATAAGAGGCCCTGCTCTACCAATAACCTTTTCATTTTCGATTTATGCGTCTATCTAACTTCTCTTCTATTTTCCGGTCCCTAGTAAATAAGCTACCAAGGTATAATGTTCTAAAATAAAACAAATGTCTGAGCTTAAGCTGCACATGAGATTTTGGGGCAGGTCGCTCCAAAATGTCCAGGCACCTAACGGCACGTTCTGGCACGTAACAGCACGTGCCCAACCCAAAACTATAGTTAAGAATTTAGACTACCAATTCCAAATTCAGCAGTCCAGCAAGGAGGTACCGAAAGATCCTTTCCACATGTTCAGAATTTTTACTTGAATCATTATATATTATAGCACTTACCAACAAGCTCAAGCAGGAAAATTGCAGTTGTAAAAAGAAGAGGTCTAGTAAAGATTTGCATTTTTGTTGTGGACGGGCTTAGTTCGTAAGCCTAACTGAATAATCGTTATCCAAATTACTGAAATTTACCTAACATTGATGATATATAATATCAAAGCAATTTTAAACATGATGAAGGTTTCATGACTTATTGAGTAAGTAATCTCATTATCTGCTATGTACTTATCATTATATTTTAAAGAAATTATTGCCTTTCATACGATTAAAAAAAGTTTAGGTTTGATATAAGATAATTTCATAAGGTGGATATCTCATGAATTGAAAATTGTTGAAGGACTAAATTTCATGTTGTTTTTCAAATATTAATTAAGGGATAAGGGGTATTCATTGAAGCCAAAGTATAAATGAATGGTACAAATGATACTTATTAATATTTTAATTTATTACTTTGCTTGATGTAGCACTCTAAAAAATTATATTAATTTTTCTTCGGATTTTGATAAAAACTTGACCTTGAAGTACCTAAAGCTTACCTAAATAAAAATCTTATCCAGGGGAAGAAAAAATGAC
>NC_046660.1:14170814-14189355 GCF_010883055.1 Belonocnema kinseyi
AAAATTATATTAATTTTTCTTCGGATTTTGATAAAAACTTGACCTTGAAGTACCTAAAGCTTACCTAAATAAAAATCTTATCCAGGGGAAGAAAAAATGACGTAAACCTAAGAAGTTAATTAAAAATATCGTTGTTTGTGTGTCAATTTCTTCACAATTTTAATCTTAAAATTGATGAAATTATGATTTCGAGTTACTGTTACTTTTTTGCACCGATTTTTCTTTTCTTTTTTGCCAAAATAGTTCTTTTGGGACCTTTCTTTAATACCGGATGGATTTCGACTAGGCGAAACATTAAATTTTCTATTTAAAATTTTATTATTTATGTCCTCAATCTGAAAAATCCTTTAAAATTCTGGGACTTTCTGGGAAAAAATATAACGAAAAATATACAACGATTTTTTAACTTTGATTTTAAAAAAATTTAATTGAAAAAAAGGTATTCTATAAGAATCAATAGTTTAGCGAGGATTAAAGTCATAGCATATCTTCATCATATTAAATAAATCTTTAAAAAAACTAAGGTGGCCTTTTTGCGGAAATTGACTTTTGAGTTGTTTCGAACGAAATTTTGATCTCATATTAAAATATTATTAAATATTTTATCACGAATCTTTGAAAAAGTGTTGTATTTTATCAAAACCATTCAAATTTCTTAAATGTTACCATTTTTTTAATTCGAATATACAAAAATTTACATTTAATTGTTAGGTTTTTTCTGACAATTTAAAGTTATGTCAAAAGATACTCGGAAAAAGTTTAAGTCAATTATCGTACTTGCTGGATTATTAAAGTTTGGTAAAAACTTGAATAATTTTAAATGGTCTTCAGAAATTTAAAATTTTTTTAAATATCTGAAGTCAAAAAAATAAAGATTTTTCACTAAAAAATAACTAAAAGTTTACCTAAATTATTGAATCTTCAAGTCAAAAATAATATACGACTTTTCAATAAAAAATTCATTTTCCACGAAACTGATGTATGTTCACCCAACAAAAGTAAAATTTCAAACCCAAAAATTATATTTTGACCAAAGAAGGCGAATTTTCAACTAAAAAATACCAATCTTAGAAAAATGAAAAAGGTACATTTTCTGTTGAAAAAGGAATAATTTCCAACAAAATAATTAAACGAACAAATTTGTTTAGTACTCAAGCAAAGAAGAATGATTTTAATCAAAAAGACGCACTTTTATTTTTAAAGAAGAATTAAAGTTCTTCTAGGAACAGATGAAATTTTAAAACAAGAAGATACATTTTCAACAAAAAAAGTTAAATTTTCTTCTTCGAAAGATTTTAGTTGACTTTTCACGATCAAAACAAAAAAAAATCAGCTTCTACGAAAAAAATTGAATTTTTAATCTAAAAAGACGAATTTTTTCAACCGCAAAGTATGCATTTTAAAAAAAGGAGTTACATTCTCTACCAAATAGTTCCATTTTTATCACAATGAAATTAAATTTGGTACTAAAACATATGAATTTGTAATAAAAAATGACAAATTTCTTTTTCTAATAGAACTTTATTCAGAAAAGATTTTAGTTCATTTTTTAACACCAGAACGTAAATTTCAAACAAAAAGTACATTTTATAAGAAATGGTCAAATAAGAAAATCGTATAAGAGTTTTATTTCCAACCAAACAGTTGCATCTTTATCCGAAAATATGACATTTGACTTGAAACAGATAAATTTTCAATTAAATAAAAACAAAAATAAAATTTTAAAAACAGTTTCATTTTTATCTAGAAATTATTTCAGTTATTTTTTCAACACCGAATATTACCTTTAAACAGTCGAATTTTCAACCAAAAATTATTACTTAACAAATTGTTGATTTTTTATTCAAAGAAGTTTTCAGTTTACTTTCTAACACGAAAATAAGAATAGTAAAAAATTTGCAACTAAATAATCAAATTTATTCAATTAATAATTCAATTAAAAATAAGATTGTTTTGACCTTGTTCTATTTTCAAAAATTTCTCATAATCTTAAATCATTAAAATCTGAGATTCTTATATTTAAAATAAAACTGTTTAATTTTATAAGCTTTACATTAGAAAGATTGTAGTTTCAAATATATTCAAATAAATTCAACCGTTCAATAGCGGCTAGGCGACTAGCGCGCCGGGTGTAACAAGAATTGTATATACGATTCATAAAATAATTCCCCGGCATCAAAAATGAACAAATATTTAAGTTATCATGTAATATCAAAGTATTATGCATAAATGAACATAGTGGATAATATAAAATAATTTATTCATTTAATATTATGTACAATAGAATGTTTCTAGTTTTGAGTCAAACTGTCTCAAAAACAGAATCATTTCATTTTTTATGAACATATGAAAATATTGTACTAAAAGAGATACATTTTCAGAAATATTTAAAGCTTAATAAAACTACGTTTCAGTGTTGGATACAACATTTATTTCAATTGAAAAATATTTAAGAAGTGATTTAAACTATCGAAATATAAATGTTTTAAATAAAAAGATAGCTTTATTGCAACTATTAGAAGAAAAATTTGTTAAATGTTAAATTTGTTAAACATTTTAAGTGAAAATTAAAAAATGAGCGTCAAAATACATGAATCTTCAACCAAGTGGTAGAATTTCTCACTTAAAAATAAAATTTTCATCAGAAATACAATGGTTAAGTTTTTAGTTTGAAAAAATTAATTGTTAACAAGAAATTAGGCAAAACAAATTATAAAAAGTTGAATTTTTTTAGAAATAGGAAATAATTCAGAATTCTGAAAAAAATAAGAATACTATTTTATAAATTAGTGATGTTGTTTATGGATACCAAATTTATAATACTGAATGTCCCAAATATATTTAGTAAATCTGTTTTCTGTATTCAAATTATATCAATGTTCTCAAAAATTTATCAAAATATCAAAAAAAATGTAATCAAAAGTATTTCTATAATAGCTTCTGATAGTTCAACTTATTATCCAGTGTATCATTCATGTTTATATAAAATTAGATATTTGTTTTGTATTTAAAAATTGTGTTTATGGTTTCTGGTCTATAGTGTATATGGTTTTGCGCTGGCACGTAGTGGCACGTACCCAAGAAGATACTAAAGATCGGCAAGTACAGCATAGACGTACTCAAATATCCGTTCCATAATTTTAGAATTTGTGTATAATACATTGTATAAGAATGCCATTATTAACAAAATAAAAAAGGAAAATGGCGGTTGTAAGATGAAGAGGTCTACGAAAGCAGACCCGTTTCAAACAAAAAGACTTTTTTCTGACGTCAAGAGCACGTGATATTAGTGTTTACTATGTACTGATCTGATGATTATCGCAATATTTCCAGATTTACGTTTAAAGAAAAATATGAGAAAAATATCATAAGAATGTATTTTTTTTATTTAAAATAATTTTCATTCTGCAAGACACAAAAATCTCTTGCATCATCTAGCCAAAATATAGTACCTATATTTGAATTTAAGAAATTTTCTATATACTTTGAAAAAATATGTTCTAATTAAGATAATTAATAATTATTTATTTAATCTAAGCGAAATAATTTGTTATTGATATACAGAAAGTGTATGTACAGATACATAAAGCAAAGGAAATACATGATAATCATTATCTTTTCTCAGTATTTTGAAATGTTTTAGGAGTATGAAAAAGTTCTTAAAACTTCTGGGGAAATTCAAATTGACATCCTAATTTCAAAAATGAATTTTAGGAGAAAATTATAAGAATTTTCAAAATATTTGAAATTGGAAAGAAAATGCTTGGAAAAATTCTAAGAATTTGTTAAGATAATTGGAAGGTTTTAAAGTTTTGAGAATGATCGACAAAAACAATTTGAAAATTTAAAACATTTTCGAATATTATAAAGAAAATGAAAATTTTTGAACATTGCGACAAACAATTTCGAGGCTTTTGCAGAAGTTTGAAAGGCTTTCAGAAAATAAAAAATTCTTGAGATTCCTAGAAAAATGTTTAATTACATTCTATTTTGAAAAATATATTTATAATGAAAATGTAAAAAGATTTCAGAAACTTAAAAAATGTTTATGAAAATTTTTAAAGAAAATGTAATTAGAAATTTGTTTAGGTTTAAAAATATGTTTTCTATTTTAGGAATAATTCAAGTCAGCTCAAATAATAGCCAGAAATTTAAGAAGGTTTGAAGAGATAAAAATATTTTAAAACCACAAAGAATTTCTGAAGCTTTGAAAGATTTCTCCCGCAAACATTATAATTTGGGTGAAATTTCTTTCTTTGGTAAAAAGAGATATTTCGGGTTTCACTCGTGTAAAAAACTACAAAACTGAAAACAATTCGTAGTTTTTTACACGAGTGAAACCCGAAATATCTCTTTTTATCAAAATGAATCATCGTGAAAGCATAAAATCTATTTCTTTCTTTCTTGACAGAGAAATATTTTCTTGAAAGCTGAACGATTTTGTGAAAAATTAATTCTTTTTATTTAAAGATTCATGATTTTATTTGAAAGTTCATCTCTTCGGTCGAAAATGTAAGTATTTTTCTGAAAATTTGTATTTTTTTATGAGAAATAATTCTTCTAGTTTGAAAATTAATCTATCTTTTTTAAAATTCATACTCCGAGGGGTGTGTATTATAACAAATAATTATTTCAGAATTTTATTTCGTTTCAAAAATTATTTCTTCCGTAAAAGTAAAAACCACCGCGTAATTTTTTATTCATGTCGGATGGGCTGAATTTTGCGTGTTTCGTTATAAAACTATTTTTTAAATTGTCTTTGTGTATGAAAAAAATATGTTTCCGCAGACACAAAATAAAAATAATTTAGGGTTAGCTAGATACCCCTAATATATTTTTTTAATCCCTCTTGAGAGATTTCAAGACGTTTTTGGAAAATAAGAAACTATGATAAAAAAATAATCATAGGAAAATCATTATAAGCTTATACTGAATTTCCCAAAAAAAGATTGTATTAAGGGTGTAACAACCCTTAACGTTAATTACCAAAAGTAGGGATTTCAGGCCTCACTATAAGTGTAAATATATATTTTCTTTTAGAACCCTTGATATCAGTTAAAAAGTTAATTTTATGAAGCAACTAAAATTGTTATTATTTAGTTTTGCATTTTTTTTTAATTTCTAGTTTTTCTCATAAACGGCGAAAGATTCGACAAAATTCTCTGAGTTTGTTGAATTCTCTGAATTCCTTTAAATTTTTGAATTTATTGAATTCTTTGAATTCGCTCAATTTCTTGAGTTTGCGGAATGCCTCGAATTCTCTGAATCTCTTGAATTATCTTAATTCCTTTAATTCTGTAAATTCTCTGAATTCTTTGAACTCTAAATTCCCTGAATTCCTTGAACTCTAAATTCCCTGAACTCCTTAAAATACCCAAATTCCCTGAATTCCTCAAATTCACGGAATACCTTGAATTTAGTGAAGGCCTTGAATTCTGTGAAGCTTTAGAATCCTCTCAATATCTTCAATTCTTTGAATCCCTTGAATTGTGCGATTCTTTGAATAACCTGGATTCCTTGAGTTTTCCGAAGTCCTCGAATGCTCTGAATTCCTTAGAGTATTTACATTCTTTTAGGTCTCTGAATTCCTTGGATTTTCTGACATTTTTGAATTATCCGAATTGCTTAAAATCTCTTAATTCCTTAAATTTATTAAATTCCTTTATTTCTTTGAATTGTTTAAATTCGACAAAAAAGCTTAAATTCCTTGTTTTCTCTAATTTCTTTGAATTCACTTAATTTCCTGCATTCATCGAATTCTCGGAATTCCTCTAAATCGCTGTATTCCTCATATTCGTCGAACTACTTGTACTCTTTCAATTCCTTGAATTCCTTTAATTCAAGGAATACCTTAAATTTGCTGAATGCCTCGAATTCTCTTGATTCTTTGAATTATCTTAATATTTGGAACTATCTGAATTCTTTGAATTCCTCGAATTTTCTGAATTCCTTGCTTTCGCTAAATTCCTTGAATTCACAGAATGCCTTGAATTTGCTGAATTGCTCGAATTCTTTAAATCCCTTAAATTTGTGCAATTTTTTTAATTCTATGAATTCCTTTAATTTTCCTAATTTCTTAAGTTCTGTGAATTCGTCAAATTAGTTTCTTTCAAAAATGGAAAAATTAATTTTTTCTTAAAAAAAAGTGATCTTATTCAGAAAAATATTAGTAACAACTAAAAATAATTTGAAAACTTTTTAATTATCCACCTAGCGTCATCCATCACGCACTAAACGCCCGTGCTGGTTTTTGCTTCTAGGTAAAATCTAATTTTGAATATAAAATAACAAGTTCAAATAAATATTCGTTTGTTAAGTTTATTCGTTTTTTAGATTTTAGAATAATAATTTTCCTGACAATCTGCAATAAATTAAAAAATTTCATTTAAGATTTCATATGTCAAATCCAAATCTCAACAAAACAATATATTTTCAACTAAGTAGTAGAATTATTAATAGAAGTAAATGAATTTTCATCAAAAATTTTAAAAATATTTTCTGAGGTCTTCCTTTATTTTTCCAAAAATTTCCAAAACTTTGAAAGTTTTGAAACTTCTAAATATCTTTTAAAATTATTCAAATCTTTCCAACGTTTTTCTTAAAATTCTGAAAAATTGAAGACATAGACTTCAAATTGTCCAGATTCTGTTTTTGAAATTTTAGAAATCTTTTGATATGTTTTAAACCGTCTTCACATATTTTCTTATAATTAGTTTTTTTTAAATAGATAGTCATTAAATGTTTCTCAGTGAGAAAACAAAATTATTATCGTGTGACCTTCAAAATCTTTCACAAGCTTTAAATTTATTTCAAAATCTTCAAAAACGGACATTTTTTTAACTCTTTCCAATTCTTTATACTAAATTAAACAAATTGGTGAATAAGCTTACTTATGCTGTTTTGCAATTTTAGAAAATTATTTCACAGTGTTTTCAAATCTCTTTGAATTTTCTTTTCAAATTAATATCAGAATTTTAATTTCCCAGAATTTTTTAAAACTTTTTTATTCTCTTTACACGTTTGGAAATTCCGAGCAAAAACTCATGTTTAAAATGTATTTTCTTTAATTTATACATATAAATCAATAGAGATACATTCTAAAAAATTAAGAAAAAAAGTTCTAAACATTCCTGGAAAATTGAAATCCATATATTAATTTGAAAAATGAATGTTAAGAGAAAATTAAAAAAGATTTGAAAACATTTGAAATCATTTCCGACAGTTTCAAAAAAAGAATGAGTCTTTTGAAAAGTTTTTAATTTAGCAAAAAGAATACGAGAGGGTTAAAAAATGTTTTTATTTTTCTGAAGATTTATGAAGAAAATTTAAAGCTTTTAGATGATTTTAAAGGTTTCACGATAATAATTTTTCTTTATTGGAAAATTAAAACTGACTTTTTATTTTAAAAAAATAATTGTAAAAAATATCTAAAAACGTCTTAAGCCATCTAAAAAGACTTACAAAATTTAAAAAATAAAAACTGGAAGATTTGAAGAAAATGTCTTTGAATATCCAGCATTTTAAGAAAAATTTAGATAATCTTAAAAGATATTTAGAAGTTTTAAAACTTTAAAAGCTATGAAAATGTTTGAAAAAATAATAAAAAAACTTTAAAAGATGCTACGAAATTTAAACAAAATGTAAATTTTGGAAAATTTCCAGAAAAATATTTGGAAGCTTTTTTGGACCTCTGAATATTTTCTGAGATAAAATATTCTGTACTAGGGTCGAAATCGTTATTTAAGTAACTTTTAAGGAAGCATTCAATGCTGACCTTTAATTAGACCCCGAAGAGAATCGTAAGGGTAATTTCAAGATCAAATTTTTTTTATTGGAAACCATCCTTTCTCACATTCTTAATCGATCGATCGGAAAATTTTACGTTTAAATCTGTATTATGGTCTGAGATTCAATTTGACCTTGAAGCTCACTCTTGAGATCATTAAAACTTAAACAAGTTCCAATCACCTCTAAGAGCAGCAGCTTTTGGAAAAAATGTATGTCAATGGATGTTATTTTTTTAAAACGCCACATTCAAACGTGACCTTTAATTTAAACTTCAAGATAACCTGAAAGGTCATTTAAAGATCAAATTAAAAAAATTAGAACTTCCCTTCTTTATTTTGGAAATCGATATTAGGGTCATAGGTTCGATTTGACCCTGAAATTCAGTATAAGGTCATTAAAACTTAAAAAAGGTATGAACACCTCTAAGAGAAGTAGCTTTTGAAAAATTTCATATCCTTAAGGTTCTGCCTGATAAAAATTAGATTCACATTCAGCGTTCACTAGGAACAACAACATGGACGTAGTCTGGAATTTTTGGTCACCCTGTATATCAATGCATACGTACTTTTTCTGTATCCCAACCACATCATATTTTTGCATAACATTATTCAATTAGCGATTAAATTTTAGTTTAATATCAACAGCTTGACTCAAATCTCATAGAAAATTAAGTGAATTTAAATATAAGTATTATGTCTTTGCTACAGGATTCAAGACATTTAAGTTTCTTTAACAAATGTTTTTTTTTTGTTGCAGAATTAAAATTATTTTATAATAAAGAAAATAAATTCTTATGACTAATTTTCACTTATTTTTTAAATATTTCGCTTTCAACATGAATCTGGAACGAACGCGACAATCATCAAATAAGTAAATGGCAAATCATCATAGCAGGTGCTTTATACGTGATAAGACCTTTCGTTCGTCTTTTTTTTAAATCATCAGGGTTAGGTAAACTTTAAAAATTTCCACGATCTTCCTGATCAAGCTTATTAATAGTCAGTATAAAAAGCTTGGATTTTTTTCACAATTTATTAGATAGGATTAAGAATTAAACCCGTCCACAGCAGAAATGAAAATCATTACTGGACTTCTTATTCTTGCGACCGCAATTTACTTGCTTGATTTTGTTGGTGAGTTCAATAATACAGAGTTTTTCAAATAAAAATTCTAAAAATGTATACAGGCTCTTTCGGTTTTTCCTTGCTGTACTCTCATATCTGAAATTGTTAGTCTAAAATCTAAAATTTTGTTTTGTATTGGATGCGTGCCGCTACGTGCCAGCTTAAAATCAGATTGAAGATTTTAGACGAGTTTTGGGTTTGAAATTTAATTATTTTAGTAGAAAATTAAACTTTATATTAATATAAAAATGTCACCACTTTCGGTAAAAAGATCATTGTTTTATTTCGTCGATGATTAAAATATTTTGTTAGAAATTCGTATTTTTGGATAAATATAAGTATTTTGTTATTTCATATTCAACATTTTTTGGTGAAAATATCCGGTATTACATTTTTTGTTTCTACAAGAACGCGATGGTTAAAAATTTTCAACTTTCTTAAAAGTAGAAAAACATACATGTGAAACTTGTAAATAGGTCAAGTCCCATCGAGGCAGAACCGAGCGTGTTACGCTCACCTTGCCCTCTTAACGTCTCGAATCTCGGATCACCGAAAACATTTGTTTAATTTTTAATAAATTTTACTTTTTTAGTTATTCACGAATTATTTACGAAACTTTAATTTTACATAATATACTTAAATTTAACCTGAATTTCCAAAAATCAGAAAGATAAATTTTTAAATAAAAAATATAACTTTTCCATCATATAGGACTAATTTTCAACTAGGTAGTTAAATTTTTTATAAGAAATGATGAGTCGATAAACAAGGTTGTCAACTAAAACTATCAGTTTCAATTAAAAACAAAATAGTCACATTTTCAGTTAAAAAAATTAATTTAAAAAATTGTAAGCGGTTGAATTCAACTAACAAACTTAAATTTTTATCGAAATAGTTAAATATTAACATACAAAAATCTACCTTCAACCAAAGAGTTGCATTTTTCTAACGAAAAAGATGGTATGTAACAAGATATAAATTTTCAAACACAAGCGTATTTTCTATAAAACAATTAAAAGACGAATTTTCAGAAAATCAATTGAAAAAAAATAATTTTCAAGTGACTAATTTAATTTTTAAATAGAAAAGATCAGTTTTTAGTTTTAAAAATATTTTTGAACCAAAAATATTTTCAGTTTAAAAGAATGGTTAAATTTTTCGCTCTGAAAATGAATTTTCAAGTAAATGATTATTCGTCACAATGAGAATATATTTTTAACAAAGTAGTTAAACTTGTAACGAGGTAGTTAAATTTAAAAAAGAAAAAGATGAATTCTCATCGCAAAGTTTAATTGATGATATTTTAATAACAAAAAAAAGATTTTATTTTGAATAAAAATAAATTTAAATGATATCGAAACATACAAATTTTTAATAAAATAGTTCAATTTTGAACCAAAGTGATAAATTCATAATTAAGAAGATTAAGTTTATAAAAAAAACACAAATATTCAACAGAATACATAAAGTTTTAAATAAAAAAAGACACTTTTTTAACCAAAGAAGAAACTAATTTTTTTTTAAATAGGTAAGTTTTTAACAAAGTAAATTAAATGCTGACTGAGTTGCTTTATTTAGGAAAAAAGATAGGGTTTTAACAAAAAAAGTTGCATATTTGACATAACAATAAGACTGAACCAAAAAGTAAAATTTTTTAGCAAAACAAACATTTAAACGAGAAATAAATAAAAAGAGTATATTTCCCGAAAACACTAAAGAATATATCAGGGTGTATTATAATCGAATTTTCAATAGATTTCAATTTTTGTTACTGACCGTAAGGAGTTCACGTACAACAATTCGGTGTAGAAAATTCAATTTTTTGAACAAATTTTTTTTATTAAACAACAAAGAAAATAATATTTTTACATTCTCATCAGAGAAGGTATTAGATTTTTGTAAAACTTGAACTACCCACCCCCCACCCCCAGTTTTTGTCAAATGTCCACGTTTTCAGACGCTCTGAATCCGAAAAACAGGTTTTTACGAATGGGTCTGTATGTCTGCATGTCTGTATGCATGTCTTCCTGTGAACATGATAATTTTTGAAAAGTTTTTGATTGCTCTTTGGTACACTCGTTTAGTTACGAATTATAATAATAAACATTTACGCGAATGATATAAAATTTCAGGGATAAACTCGAGTGCGAAGCACGAGATAGGTGATGAGAATGTGTTTGTTAAAACCGAAAGAGCTTTAACAAAAGAGAATTCACAATCACTACATTACTTTCATCGATACTTCCACCTTTAGTTTTAAAAACTCTATGCAGAAACATCGAGCGCAAAGCGCCAGATAAATATATTATCGGGTGCGAAGCGCGAGAACCAACAGCCGAGCGCCCTAGGCGCACTCACAGTTGCGAGCGCAGCGACCCGCGCTTTGCTTTTCCTTGCTTTTCAGATGTCTTTTTAAGATCTTATAATTAACTGAAAAAGAGCTTGCGTTTCATTACTGTCTAGCAACAGTATTTAATTAGTTAGTTTGAGAAAAACAATTTTTTATATTGTTTAAAACAATTTAATAAATAAAACCCATTTTCATTCAGCAAACAAAATTCAGTGAAAAATATTCAAACTGTGAATTTTTATTTATACATGTTATTTAAATAATTAACACATTTTCTTAAGGTTGCGTGTACGATAGGGTGGTCCAAAAATGCATTTTAAAACGTGCCACTGGCACTTTAAAATCCCATTGAATTAACATGGGTAAATATCGAATTTTCGAAAACAATGATTTACTTCCCAAAATGTAAAAAATAATCGTATTTTTTATTGAAATTCAATATTTTGTCATTGTTTAGATTAGTGAAAACTTCTTAAAACTTTATGTAAGTTTTTAAACAATTAATTATTGTTTATTTTCAAGATTTCTAAAAATCGAACCAGAGATGTTTACTTTTTTCAAATTAATATCCTATATTTTACTTTTTTTGAATAATTACATAATTTTTATGCATTTCTTCTGATGCTTAATACATTTTCACTTGTTCAATCAATTTTTATTTGCTTAATTGGTTCTTTTTCGATAAATAAAAAAACGAAATAAAATACAAGACATGCAATTAATTACGATTTTCACAGCATTTTTGAAAAGTTAATTATTAAAACAAATTTTTCTTTTTGACACTTAAAATGTGGTAAATATATTCCTTCTATACACTATACAATCAAAAATACAATTGTATGTGTTCTATTTATTTTATGTTTTATTAGTTGTCGAGAAAAGGAGGTTTGAGCAAATAAATATTGTTTAAAAAAATGGAGATTCCTTAAACATTAAAAGAAATTTATTAAAATTATGTAATTATTCAAAAAAACGTAGCATAGGATACCAATTTAAAAAGAAAGTTGATGTTTCTAGAATAATTTTTAGAAATTTTACATATTAATATTTATTCATTTTTCTTCTTACTTGTTAACGTTCACTTATTTTAGAAATTTTAATACAAAATTGGCTTAAGATTACACCATCTTTAAATGACCATGATTTAAAATCATTGGACAATTTATAATTAGAAATGTAATGCAATTTTATTGATTGTCAGTGAAAATGTATTACTTACCTAACCCATTTTCACCTACTTTTAAAAGATATGAAAAATCTTGAAAATTATTCACATCATTTTATTGAGAAAATCTTTGATGTACAATTAATAAACTTTTGTAATTAATTGTTATTAAGTGAATCTTTTAGAAGCATCATCTTTATCAAGCACTGTTCAGATCAGCTCAGCCAATTAGCTGTTTTGTTGATTTATGGCAAATTTAATTGGTCCGTAGAAAGGTGCCCTTACTTTATAAAGTTAAAAATATACTTTGGGTATTTTTTTGAAATAAAGAAAGAAATTCAAAAGGATTAATGTAAGATTCCCTTTTTAATAATTGAGTATTATTTATAATAACTTATTTTTAAATGTGAGCATAAAGAATTCATTTATCGACCAATGACTTACGACGAAAATTTTCTTGCATATGAATCAGTGCTTCCAAATTTTTGGAACTTTTTGAACTGCCCTTACTTCGCGCCAGCAACACGATTTGTTAATTTAGGTGCGCGAATTTTAAAATTATATAAATATTCAAATGTTACATTTCTAATAAATAATGATTAGGAAATGCTTCAAAAGTGATTTATTAATCCTAAAATAGAATTGTTGAGTGACAGATGAAAAAATATTTTGATTTTATTACAAAAAACCTTCTTTTATTTTGACTGTAGAATAAAACAAAATGTTCAATTTATTTTTCGTAACATAATTAAATTTATTTCAGGCCAAAATGTTGTGAATGAAAACAATAAAAATTAGGAACTCGACAAGATTAATGATTGTGCTAACAAAAAATGATTTCTTTCTCTAAACTCGGAATTCGTAACGTCTTTTTAATTAAAATCGGATTAAATTTTTATCTGTCACTTCAAAATCTTATTTTAGGATTAAGAAATTACTGGTAATGCATTTTGTAATTATTATTTATTATAAATATCACATTTGAATATCGACACTATTCAAAATCAGCGCGCCAACAGTAACCAATTGTTTTTCCGGCGCGACGCAAGCGCAGTTCAAAAAGTTGCCAAAATGGTGAGCACTGACATGAATAAGCCTTTAAATTTACAAGTTTGCTATATAAACTGCAAATGATATTCTGAAGTCATTATATTTACTTTAATTACGTTATTATTTTGTAATTTAATTATCTGCATTAATTTATGTCTACCAGAGTTCAAATAAATGTGTGATTTAAGGTAAATATTGAGTTATTAATTAATCATAATATCGAAGTGGGCTAAGCGAAAAATAGGTTCTTTAGGAATAGGCTCAATTACATTTGAGATCCTTTTGAACCCCAAATGTGGTATTATTTAGAGCTCATTTATCGTTTTAGGTTCCTTTTCAGCAAGTAGGGTTCATTTTTGTTGCAGCTCCTTTGGAACCAAAAACAAGTTCTAATGGAAACTTCAGTTTTTTCTGTGTTATTTGGGCCAACTGAAAAAAATGTACAAAACTCACAATCCAGAAAGTCTGTGTGTACTAAAAATGGCGTCACTTAATATTTTGACGCTCCCGATTTTTTCAATTTATATGTGAAAATGTAAAAAATTTCTATTTTCTTTTTACAGAATCAAAACCAAGTACTACTTCTGACGCAAATTATAATAATAAAATTACAGCCCAACCTATACGGAATAATGGTGTGTCAGCTAGAGTGAGTAAATATTTAGTCCTGTAGATTGACTTCACCAAAAACGTGCAGGGTTCTGTCGGACTTACATTATGCATTGAAATGCTAGATGTCATCGAGTGCGGCAAATGCGAACGTGCTGTCAGGACATAATTTTAACAGACGTTCGCTATTTCTACATGTGAGACACTAGCGCCGCGCTCGGGAAAAATGGCAACCATTATTATATGACAAAACTATGCTCATTTTTGGTTACACTAGTTTGCTCTCCTAATGTCTATTCTCCATAATTTTCCATCCTTCCAGGGACCTCAAGATCATCCACACTTGGTGGGAAGTTCAGTTAGTGGTATGTCATTTGGAGACATATTTCAAGACAAAGAGAACAGAAAACGACTGGCTCAGGAAAGGAAATCAGCCAAACAACCAAAACCCAGTCCAGAAATAATCAGCACACCGAAAAAGAGGTGCATAAAACTGGAAATATCGCATTGCTATAATAAAGAAGTCGTAGATAGCCTGTTTTGCCTACAATCTCCTTAAGCAAAGCAAATAGCTAGCGCTGCAAGCAAATATTTAAATAATTTAAAAATTAAAATGAGACACCTAAGATCCATTTCATAAATTCAGAAAAAGTCTGAATAGTAGCATCCTTAGG
Source organism: Belonocnema kinseyi (assembly GCF_010883055.1). Taxonomy (NCBI): domain Eukaryota; kingdom Metazoa; phylum Arthropoda; class Insecta; order Hymenoptera; family Cynipidae; genus Belonocnema; species Belonocnema kinseyi. The sequence continues at coordinate 14,185,575 of NC_046660.1, forward strand.
TAAAATATTTTTCAAAAACATTAGTCCTTCTGGTAACTTCCAATGAGGAATTTAATGGTGGCCTTGTTTTCGACCTTGGCGAGAAATTTAAAGGTTATTTCAAGGTCAACTTTGTTTTGTTTTCTTTAATAGAAACTCCCTTATTTGACGTCGGCTATCGGAAGAACGGGAAATTTTAAATGAAAAAAATGTACGCAGGTCATAGGTAAGTGTGACCTTAATGGTCACTCAAGTGTTATTTTAACATAAACGTCAAGGTCATGCCTGACCTATAACACAAATACATTTTTGAAAGTAAAATTTTCCGCTGTTTTTGATTGCCGACGTCAAATAAAGCGTTTTCTATTTAAAAAAATGATTTGACCTTGAAAAATCCTTAAAGTTCATCGTCAAGGTCAGAAGAAGGGTCAACATTAAACTCCTTGTTGAAAGTTACTCCAAGAATGACCTTAATATTTTTGGAAAATGTTATACCTAGGGAAATATTCAGCTGTCCCGGAACTTTTTCGACATTTTATACAATATAAAACTACCTTAAAATCTTGTGAAATCCTGTACGTGCGTCCTTTAACTATGTGAAACTTTTTTCTTAAGGGGGAAGAGGTCTATTTCATAGAATTTTTCATAAGTCCCTTCACATTAATTCATGTCTAAGTTCTTTTAAATTCCAAGGACATTGTACATAATCTCCTGATATTTAAAAATATAAGATGTTTTTGAATCTTTTATATACCTTAAAAAATCATTTAAAATCCTTTAAAATGTCAGTCATTGTTCTGAAATATTAGGAAATTGTCCTAAATTTGTGAAAAAAATTTGGTATCACATGCAATCCTTCCAAATATCGTGACTTAGTTTGAAATTTCTTTAAGTCTTTTAAAATAAGCCTGTAAGAACTGTGAAATCCCTAAAATCTATTTCTATCTTCAAAATACTATAAGTATTCCTTAAAATCCTTTATAATCTCCGGAAATCCTTTTTTGCAAATTTTTCAAATCCTATATCTTTTGAAACGTTGTGAAGACTCTTTATATTTTTTTTATTTAATTAATATTTCCCGATATCCTTTAAAAATTGTAAAAGTACTTTCAGTATCCCCCCAAAAAATTGATTTTGAATTACTGCGTTTGTCCGTAACTGTATTTGGATTATTATCTAGAACAACCTTAATGCAAGGATTATTTCGAATTATTTCAAAAGGTTTCTTACCATTTCTAACGATCTGAACAGATTTCAATCAATTTCAATGAATTTTAAAAAATTTCAAAGGATTTTTAACCATTTTAAGAGACGACATCGAATTTAATGGGATTCTAAAGGATCTAGAAATATTTGAGACATTTTAAATAAATGGTCTCTGGAAAATCTAAGCAATTGTTAAATATTCCAAAGACCTTCCTAGAATTTCTACGGTTTTTAGCCTAATTAAAAATTTTTTTTAGGAGTTTCGAGCGATTTTAAGAGATTACAAGCGTTCTAAATCGATTTTGAAATATTTGAGTAGATTATTTTATATTTTTCAAGAGATTTCAAACAATTATTAGGAACTGCAAATTATTTTAAGATTTTATAGGAATTTCAAAAGACTTTACAAATTTTTGAAGTAATTCAAAAATATTTCAATATATTTACAAGAATTTTTTGAGATTTTATTTGCACCATAAAGGAGTTTTAAAGAGATTTTACCGAATCTTTCTGAATTTTAACTTATTTTAGAGGACTTTAAGGGGTTAGAGAGATTATAACGAGTTCACACTCTTTTAAGAAAAGTATAAACATTGTAAGATAATTCACATAAGGTTTAAAAATATTTAAAGTCACAAATTGTTTTATTGCGAGAAAACTTTGTACTCTAAATATGAAAATGCCCAATAATATCCTAGCAATATTATTTGTTTTCCAGTTATTAGTTATAACACAAAATTTATATAATAAGTTCACATTAAATAAATTTTGAAGCATACGAAAAACAAATCGAATTGGCGACTAGTTCTATAAAAGACTAAGAATTTTTTCTCATTTATAAAAATTTGTAATCATAAATCTCTTTTGATTTTTACAGGAGCATGTTAAACTGGTGCTGCGGACCCCAGCCGTCAAGTCCCAAAAAATTGGTTTGAGAATTTTTGGAAATGCGCAAGCCCAGTGGGCACAAAGTTTGGCGACCTCTTTACGACATCGTTACGATATATTTACGACAACTTTACGACAACTTTACGACGTCCTCTGTCCATGTCGTTAAGGTGTCTTTACGATATCATAAAGAAGTCGTATGAAACGACATGGACATAGGATGTCGTAAATATGTCGTAACGATGTCGTGAAGACGTCGTTAAATTTTGTGCCCACTGGGAGGTTTGCATTTTCTCAAGGGTTTTTATGCTATGCTTAAATATTCAATTTTGTTTATTTAGCTCATTTCGCGACTAAATGACTAAATGATCCGTTTCTTCTTCTTGGAAATTGAGAGAGGAACTAAACTCACTATTACAAGGTCAGATGTTGACAAAAGCCTGTTAAATAAATTATTGTTCACTATTGTGCAGGACAGTTTTTTTGTGTGATTAAGGCGCTATGCCCACACGAATTTGGTTCGACTATTATGAATAAATGCTGCTTGAGGGGATGTATGGGTAAAAAGCGCTGAATGCCCCTCAATGTACATAGGCTCCTACACTAACGACTCATACTATCTCAGATTCGCATCAAATTCACATGAAATTCACATGAAAATTGACCGGCTTGTAAAGGCGGCTGAAATGTTAGGGCTTTGTATATTTTAAGCTACGTCAATACCAGGAGGTGTAGCTAGATTCGTTTCTCCAACCTGCCCGATCGAAAGTGGAGACCCGTCCCGATCAGACGAATCTACCTGTACTATGGAAAATCACACCGTACATCCGGCAATAGATGTAGTCATAAATGCACCGGAGATCCGAACAGCTTCTGCTATGTATGTTCAGAATGCATTGGTCATTTCAACAAAAGAAAAATTACAGAGAAAATTAGCTGTAAATGGAATTTATCATTCTAGTTCCTACATTCCTAATACTTTCATTTCTTTAGTTATATTTCTTTATGATTGGCGCCTTTTCTTCCGATTTATGGTACGATGGGTCAGTTTCCTTATTGACATTTACTTTGGAAGTCATCCTTATAGAAGCAGGATGCTTTTCCATCCTGCTCTCATAAAACACATTAACAGTTATTTTTAACTTTTTATTACAGTTTACTTCTTTTTCAACTAGCTTTAGTTACATTTTACATTTATCGAACCATTTTTTTGCAAAATATTCCTTCAGGAACTCTAAATACGGTAAATAAAAATGCTTTTCAGTATAATCTAACCTTAATGAACAAATTTTTTTTAATGATTAAAAATTTCACTATTTTAACTTTCAAAAGATTAATTTTAATTAAGAAATTTCCTGTTCGCATCCACATTTTAACAAGAACTGACTAAATTACCACTATTTTTGACTAATTCCAAAGAAATGATGTCTTTGCGAAACTAATCCGTATGTACTTTTTATTGTTTATTTGCTAAGATTATTATACTATTATAACTTTTTTACATATTCTCCATGTACTTATTCTACACTCTACCAATTTTATCGATTGTCTCACGTTACAAGCTGATACTCGTAAATCGTTACCGTTCGAATCAGGATAAGGCTAAACTCAAGTTTACAGCACAAAGGAAATGCAAAGAACTACAAGATAAAAATGATTCCTATTTATGTTTAACAAAAGTAGAAGGTGTAAATAGAATTTGAAAAAA
>NC_046660.1:14189455-14195559 GCF_010883055.1 Belonocnema kinseyi
AACCTTGAAAAGGGGACAAAACCATGTCAGAAAGCCCCTGCAGTGGTCATTCGAAGACAAGCGTGTGCGTAAGAGAGAACCAATTAAAAATGTCCTTATATCGGTTAGGCTTGAGCTCCTGCTTACCAGATAGCTAGGGGTTCAATCTGCCTTGCGGCCCTATAGGATTTGTCTGCTTTTTATTTATAGTTTTTTCAACTAAGCTTGTCAAGGTCACAATAAAAGACTACATAATATGATTTTGGACGTAAAATCTTCCCAGGGTAGTATTTTCAGTGACTAAAAACACTTTCTAAGTTCTAGAAGTGAATTTTAATCGTGTTTAATTAAGTTTACAATGACTTTTGGCTTTTTGTGGTCTATTATAATTTTTAAAGCCGTATTGAGTGCCACAATCTAGTGCAAAATATATTCAAACCATGTTTTTCTATGTATTTTGATCCGTAGAATTGATTTCTGAGGTAAAATTAAACGTATCATTCTTTGTTGTTTCTTTAACGCCAAAAACCATAAAAAATGACTTTTCTTTTCCTGTTTGGTCAAAAGCACTGGCAATTTTTTTGTGGGTTAATGATGCTGTTAAAAAAGTACGAAAGCCACAAACCCGCATAAGCCGTACTTATGAATTTCTACTGTCAATGCTGCGAATGAAAAACAGTCTCCATCCTTCTCAACGATGAATTTAAAAGATAAACTAAACTTCGAAAACACTACTAAAGCAGAAAATTAATTTATAGAGCAGGACGAATGAACCGCTGGCGATAACAACCGTTCCAAAGACGTTGACAACGATCTCGAGCACGATGATGATAAAGACTTCATTCCTAGACCACGTATTGTTCGGAAGTTCAAGCCTACAACGCAGATGAGAGTAAATTTAAGAACAGTAGCTGCAGTAATTCTAAAAACAGGAATATCAGTATAAGCTGCATAAATAATAAATAATAGATTCTCATAGTTAATTTTGTTTTATTTTAAATCAATAATTACATTATATTGGCAAATTTTCTTAATTGGATTACACAATCGTAACTAGAGCGCATGCATCCTGGGCTTTTAAGGTGCTTTCTACCAAATATTTGTGTTGAATCAACGAAATATTTTGCTTCATTCCAGTTGAGTGTAGTCTTGTTTCAATGTTTTTCAGGTAGTCCTTTGCCTATGCCCGTTTAAATTGTATTCTCCATGCAGATATAAATAAAGCGTAAATGTAAGATCGTATGCATGACTGTATTCTTCCTTGTTTTTTATAATGATGTCTCTAATGGTTGTTCGACCCTCGAAAAGAATCTCCATTTACACTTTTTCTGCAGTGTCTACTCTGTCGTTCGCCTGCGTGCATGCTCTAATGTGTGCTTGTTTGTATACTGGATTGTTCGATGTTGATACGTGTCTAGCAGCAACTTCATCTCGCGCAACAGCAAGGTTAAAAAGACGGCCGGTACCAAATTTCTTAAATAAATCCCGAGGCAGAGTAACCCACTCGTCTTTCTTCATGTCAAATACGAAGAATTTAGGTTCCGAAAGAGCAAATAATGGGTTCAGATTACTAATGAAATCTGCTGTTAGCGCTCCAAAAATTATATGGGCCCTTTTTACGAGGACTGTCGAACTGAAGATCAAAGGTTTATCACCAAATATTTTGAATGTGCGCGTCTGACTTTCAGATAGCAATTTTTCAACTGGTGGCATGACACACTTGAATCCAGGAAACAAATCCCCCAAAGTCCTCCGTTCTGAACTTATTAATTCTGCAAGAAGAAACATCAATAGGTAAATGTTTATGAAAGAGATATAATATACATTATAAAGATCAAGTAGGGAAAGAAAACAATATACATAAAAGGACAGAAAAGACCATTCTTTTAGTCTCTTGCAATTATTAAATTTATATATGAAATTTTCTTGAAATTCATTTATTCACTTTGCTTAGAATTATGCCTATATCACCTATGCTAAGCGCGCGCGAAGTGCCTGATTCACAAATGTAATGTCAGCATGTGTTTGCTCACTCTTAGCTGTGTGTGAATAAAAATCACAATATATATCACAATAATAATCATGAAATTTCAGGGCGAGACGGCACAGTGAAGAAGAAAAAAACTGAGACAAATCATAAGGGCGTCCAGTAGCGAAGACCCCGAGGGGTCAAGCGGCGTAGCATCCGCGGGAGGCATGGAAGCGGACCGCCCTAGAAAAAAAATACCATACCAAAAATATTCAGACTGGCCCTAGAATTCATTAACCTAGTGATATCCATATGAAGGTTAGGTTTCCTGATCTGTCAACACTGAACTTCGTAACCATCATGTTCATGTTTTTTGTGATTGGCTATCATTGATTTTTCTCCTCAAGCTGCTGCGATTTATTAAATATTCTATAGTTTGAATTGGAACTTAAAAGTACCAGATAGTAAAATTAAATTTAGTATTATTTTCATCTGACTTGATGAGCATTTGAGATTAAATGCAGTATTATAATTGTTGAAACTTGAATATATTTGAATGATAATAAATCTTTAAGATTAAATAATGTTTAATTCTATACTTCAAAAATGCAATAAATCATAATTCCCACTCTTTACAATTACACAATCTGAAATGTTAAACCTTAAAAACTGATAGTTTGTTACTTCATAAGTAGGGTTAGGCACGTCTTTGCCGCGGGGAGGTTAATGTCAGGAGGTGAAGTAGGAAAACCATGGCCGAGGGCCATTATTTTTCTGGTCGCCCTAAGAATATTTGATTCTTCGCGTAAGGACATATGTAACCCTAACAGTTATGTAATATATTTCATTCGGAACCACCAAATGTTCAAAGTCAGTTGTGACCTTGATGGCTACTCAAAAGTCATTTAAACATTTATTCAGATGTACTTTCAGGGTTACCTCTTTCCTCTCACGTTTAAGGGTGCTTGATTATCCTGGTCCCCTTCCCTCTCACGTTTTGAAGTTACAAGTGAAAATCATGCATGTCGTGAAATTCATATTTGAAAATTCTGTAATTCAAATCTCAGTTTCATAGATTTTTTAAAAATTTAAGCCATAATTCCAGTCAGCTTTGAAGATTTTCGAAAATTTATCTCTTTATGTAAGACTCTGATTATTTCTTGGTTAAATTTGAAAGATTAGAAATTAAAAAATTGTCTGTTCATATTTAAAATGACCCACATTTTTTAATTAAATATAAAATATAATGTTCTTATAATAGGTTCCAAAAAGGTTTGAAAATACTTAATGTTTCGAAAAATGGAGATGGTAAATATTCTTTGATTTTCATGTACGAGAAAACAACTATGGTATTAATGAAGGTAAAACATAAAGTCCTAAAATATTCCAGATTCTTATTTCACAATTTTGAAAATCATTTGAAACTTTTCAAATATTTTGTTTGAAAAATTTAATTTTAAAACAAAATTTCAGAGAATTTAAGCAAACCCCAAAATATTGAATAATATCTGGAATATTTCACGCCAGATTTTTCAAGTTTAAAGATTTCTTCTAATTTCGGGAATAATTCTATGCAGATTGTACGATGCTCTTAAATTCACCTTTTCAGTCATTATTATTATGTTATCTTATTTTTACCAATGAAATTAAGATAAACACACCTACACGAAACTTTCTTGAACTTTAGTTGCTAAAAAATCGAAGGAGTTGCAATAAACGAGGTTTGACAGCGTTAGATTTTTTCAGGCGCTTCCACAACACTGCATATCATTTCAAATGCTCTTAAGACAACAACTTTAAACGAGAAATTAATTTTATCATATTCCAAACTAATGCGAAAAGTAAAAAAAAAGGTTTTAACATGGAAAAGCTAATAATAATTAAATTTCGAGATTATGCCTTGTTTTAATTTGAAAATTGCAGGAGACCATAAAAATGCATTTCTTTTCTAATTTTGGTGTCGCTTGGTCTTTTTCCTTCTAGATCATCAAAATGTATATTATATCTATTACATAAGGGTCATTTCACGGGAGTTTACCGCCTACATTTTTTTTCGTTCCTTTTTGAAAAATATTTAATGCGTATTTTTTAATTTTAATGTGATATTCAAAATTTCCGATAAATAATTTTTTCAAAATTATTGTCTGAAAAAAGAGATCGTCTTAGCTTATTTATAACTGGTAAGTATTTGTCAAAAAATTACAAATATTTTAACTACATGCGGTTGATCCCAAACTTCGAAATGAAGTATACTGAAAAATTGCTTCATTGAATTTTGATAAATAAATTAGGAATTTTTATAAGCAAATAGAGATTGCTAATAAAGGACCTATTTTGTAACTTTTTTTGTGGAGTAATATTCGTAACACAGTTCAGAATATACCGTACAAATTTCAAAGTTGGGTATTGAATAGTTTCAACTGAATCTTATTCATACGTTTATAAGAATCGTATGCAGTATTGATTTGTATCCCTTTACCATCTTTGTGAAAAACACGAGTTTCCCAATCTTGCATTTTTCGCACCGCAAAATATTGCGGAAATAAATTAATTCTGATAATACGTGTCACGCGCGGCAGCACGCACGCGTGAAGCATGTAACAAATTCAGTTAAAAATTTCTTATTCAAAAGATATTCATGTTTCCACTTTAAACATTTTACAGTATATTCTGGAATGCTGTAAAAATATTAGTCCATAATAAAAAGTGAATAAAGTTAGGCACTTTCTTGTCAATCTCTATTTCTTTATAAAAATGACTAATTTATTTATGAAAATTTAATGGAGCAAGTTTTTAGTTTACTTCGTTTTAAATTTCGAGATAAATCGTATATCAGATAGAATGTTAAATTTTTTTTTGATAAATACTTTTTCAGTTATATAAAAGTTAACAGAATCACTTTTTTTAACACAATAATTTTCAAACATTTATCTCTCGGAAACTTTGCATATCATATTGAAATGACAAATACGTATTAAATATTTTTCAACAAACAACGAAAAAATAATATTTAATGCAAAAAAATGGTGTGCCTAAATCTCCCATGGAATGACCAATAAACATTCACCTATTGCTGTTTCTTCTTACAGAATTAATATGTGCAGAACCGAGAACTTTGGAGGATTTATTCCCTGGATACAACGGTGTTATGCCTCCGGTCGAAGAATTTTGGTTTGAAGGTCAATTGCGCAAATTCAAAACATTTAGTGGTAAACGTCTGATCTTCATTTCGACAGGTCTTGCAAAAAGGGGCCATATCATATTTGGACGGCTCGCGGCAAATTTTATTCATGATCTATACCGATGAAGTTGCTGCTAGACGGGTATCAACATCGGGCTATTCAATATACAAAGAAGCACATATTAGAGCATTCAGACAGGCAAACGATCGAGTTGACATTGTGGAACAAGAGAAAGTGCAGCTACTGAGAGGGGATCGAACAACTATGACAGACATTATTATAAAAATCAAGGAAGAATACAGGCAAGCATATGATCGTGCATTTACGCTTTATATATATCAGCATGGAGAATATAATTTAAACGGGCATAGAAAAAGGCAGACTTAAAAAAACGTTAATGATCAAGTGACGTTAAAGAATATCCCGCAACAAAAAGAAATAATTTATAAGATCTAGAAAAAGAGAAAGTATTTAAGCTTTGTATATAATTTACGAATTGGGAAAAACATCAATTCCCAGGTGATCAACATTGCTCGAAATTCGCTAAAGATAGAATCTTAACTCATAAGATTTAATGCAATGTCGCAAAAAAATCTTCCGCCTGAAAATGCAATGTTAGGATTGTATCTTTTGCAGCGAAATTGAGGTAGTGGTGCTGCAATAACATTAAGTTTTTTCCCCTATCCAGCAAAATCGTATTGTGTTCATTGGGAAAAGAAAGTTTTCTGGATCTATTAAATAAGTAAAAGAGATTTTAATAAAATAAAGCAAAAGATTTTGTTCATTTAATTCCTAGGTTAATATTCAGAAGACACAAAAGTATGTCAGGAATTTGCTCTCCATTTTTCCGCACCTGGTTCTGGGGAGAACATACGCTGAATTCTAAAGTTTTGCCTCGTTTAGAGTGGAATATCTGCAACAGCTATGATACCAGGATACTTTTTACTAACTGTATTCTCCGTAACGTTTTCTTT
>NC_046660.1:14195659-14201531 GCF_010883055.1 Belonocnema kinseyi
CGCTGAATTCTAAAGTTTTGCCTCGTTTAGAGTGGAATATCTGCAACAGCTATGATACCAGGATACTTTTTACTAACTGTATTCTCCGTAACGTTTTCTTTGTCGCGCTTTATTTAAACAAAGTCCACATCAAATTAAAAAAAAAACACAATATCTCATCTCACAACAAAAGACTCGCAGCTGTCAGCTCTTATCTTTGGTAGATATTCCATTCAAAACTAAACGTTACAATTCAGTGTACGCACTCCCCCGAACCGAGTCCGAAAATTCGAGGCTCAATTTTCTTTCGCGTGAGCATTGTCGTTTGGTCTCCTTACTATTACTTCATGATTGAAAAAAAATAATTTTTTTAACGAATCTTAAAATCCCCGAGCGCATGCGCTCATTTGTTACGTTTGCTTACTTCAATTCAAGTACATGATTCATGTGCGACAGTTCAAAGCGTTGCAAGTAAATCATAAAAACTTGAATGTTAATGTAAATCCAAAGTTAGATGTAAACATAAATCTAATTGTAACTGTAAATGTAATTGTTAATGTAACTATAGTACTCAGCGTTGGCAGAACGAGCGTTCACGTCTGGGTGGATCCGTATACTCAAGTAGGTTTAAGTCCGCTGTGCTAATCACAGGTTTTGCTGCGATTTTCCTTGTGTACTGCAAAAACATTGCAGATGAATACTCGTACAGATATTTTAAAAGTCGAGCGCAGTGAAGTGTAGAATCAGTTGTATTTTTCTAGGAGGGCCGATTCTGAAATGTGCAGTAGTTATGCAAAAGATTTGTCAATGTAGTGTAATTATGGATTTAAAATAAAATAAAATTAATTATAATAATCTATTACTAATCATTCTTTGATTTAAAAAAACTCCTATATTTCCGGTCACTTCACAATATTATTTTTTAAAGCTCAAAGATCATTTAGGGTTGAAAATTCGGGTGGTCCAATAATGCAAGGCAGAATAATATTTTAGGGTTTGAAAAAATATGACGGGAAAATATAGGGGCCTGTAGAGAATTATCCAATGAAGAATTTCATATATCCGACATATAAGTTTAACACACCTAACACACCCGCACGAATACCTGAAAACTACCCCTAAGAAAAAAAATATCAATTCTGCATGAAACGGACCTTGTGAGCACTATATTCTCGTCTTTCTTGTGAATTAAAATTATTAATATTAGTCAAGTGAAATATTTATTAACATTGTTTCATCAATTTTTAATTATTTAAACAAACGGAATTTGTTTAAATATATTTTTTTAATTCATTTTCCCCTAAAAATTACTACTATTATTTTCGTGGAATATTTATTAGCATTGGTTCATTCTTTTTAATTGTTTAAGCAAATGGATATTGTTTAAATTTTTTTCCGAAAATTCGTTTTTTTTCAAACAAATATTGTTTAAATGATTTTTTTACTAAAAATTATTATGACTTCTCTAGGTGAATATTTATCAACATGGTTTGAGTAATTTCTTTAAAATATTTTTTCAGTTAAAATTATTATTATTGGTCAGCTAAAAATAAATAATAATTTATTGTTTCCACAATTGAAAAATGTTTGAAAATAGAATTATGTCCCTTGATGAAAATAAACTGCCAGTTCGGAGAATTTTTTTTTTTAAACTCTTTCAACTAATTACATTTGTTTAAATAATTAAAAATTAAAGAACTCATGCTAATAAATATTTTACTAGACCAATGGTAATAATTTTCAAGAAAAAAAAACGAATTTTCAACAAAAAAAAATTATTCAAACAAATTCCATTTGTTGAAACAATTAAAAATCAATGAACCAATGTTATTAAATGTTTGACTAGTCCAATATTAAAAATTTTAATTAAAAATAAAGACAAAAATACAGTGCTCAAAAGGTTGATTTCATGAAGTATTGACATTTTTTGTCTCAAGGCTAGTGTACAGGTACTCGTGAGGGTGGTTAGGGGTGTTAAACTCATATGTGTGATAAATGAACATTTTTATTAGATAATTATCTACAAGACCCTATACTTTTCCGACACATTTTTTGAAATTCTAAGAAATTATTCCAAAGACTCAAAAAAGTGATTTAACCCCATGAATTTTACATGGGAAACTTTAAGTCAAAACCGGCTCCTGTTAAAATAAAACAAATTAGGAAATTTCTTTTTTTTATATGTGAAATTAAATGGGGGAGGGGTCGTTGCCCTCTAAAAAAAGCATTTTTGAGCCACCCTATTTACCATTCAACTAGTTGACAAAAAATCACGGAAAAAACTCAAGTTTCCATTGGAACCAAATTTGGTTCCAAAGGAGCTGCAACAGAAATGAACCCCACTTACTGAAAAGGAACCCAAAACGATAAATGAGCTCTAAGTGATACCACACTTGGGGTTCGAAAGGATCTCAAATGTAATTGAGCCTATTCCTAAAGAACCTCTTTTTCGCTTAGCCCACCATATTATGATTAATTAATAACACAATATTCATCTTAAACCACACATGTAATCGAACTCTGGTAGACATAAATTAATGGAGATACTTAAATTAAAAAATAATAACGTAATTAAAGTAAATATAATGACTTGATAATATCATTTGCAGGTTATGTAGCAAACTTGTAAATATAAAGACTTATTCATATCAGTGCTCCCAATCTTCGGAACTTTTTGAACTGCGCTTGCGTCGCGCCAGCGACACGATTGGTCACTGTTGGCGCGCTGATTTTGAATGGTGTCGATATTCAAATTTGTTATTTATAATAAATCATAATTAGGAAATGCATTAACAGTAATTTCTTAATCCTAAATTAAGATTTTGAAGTGGCAGATAAAAATTTAATTCGATTTTAATTAAAAAGACGTTATAAATTCCGAGTTTAGAGAAAAAAAGAATTTTTTTTAGCACAATGATTAAGCTTGTCTCTTTCGAGTTTCTTATTTTCATTTTTTTATTTACAACAATTTGACCTAAAAAATCAATAAAATGACTAAAAATAAATTGAAAATTTTGTTTTTTCTAAAATGAAAATAAAAAACGTTTTTTGCAATAAAATCACAATATTTTTAAATCTTTCACTCACGAATTCTATTTTAGAATTAATAAATTACTTTTAAAGCATTTCCCGATCCTTATGTATTATAATTATAACATTTGAATATTTATATAATTTAAAATACGCGCGCTAGAATAACAAATAGTGTTGCTGGCTCTACGCAAGCGCAGTTCAAACAGTTCCCACAATTGGGAGCAGTGATTCATATGCAAAAAAAATTTCGTCGTAAGTCATTGGTCGATAAAGTTATTCTTTACGCCCACATTTATGAATAAGTCATTATCAATTTTTCCTTGCTTCTGAAACATTTTTCACGGCCAATAAAATTTACATATAAAAAATTGAAGGTACTAAAACTTTTCAATTTAACAATTTCTAATAAAATGCAGATAATCTAAAAAATTTAGAATTTTTAACCTTTAGAAATTAATGAGTTCAAAGATTCAGACAAAAATTGTAAAAATTTAATTCACGTTATCATTTTCAATGCTCTAAATTAAAGAATAAATTAATTTTACATTTTTTATATTACATTATTAAAACCAATTTTACGCTAGAAACGTTAAAAATTGAAAAATTAAGCTTTAAAGCCTTTTAGAATTCTTAAAAAGCTTCTAAATTTCTGTTTAATCGGCAAAAATCTACACTTTGTTAAAAATTAAATCAAATAGAATTAAATAAATCAAAAAGAGCAATTAAAATTGTGACGTTAAAAGTTTAAAAGCTATCCGAGATTCTAGAGATGCAAAGCTTTCTATGTAAAACAATCCATTTTCAAATTTTTAACTTTCAAATATTTGGTGAAATATTTCTAACTATTCAATAATTATTCTTTTTCCCAATTAAAAAATTTAAATTCAATATTTCTGAATGAAACATTATTTTATAAAAAATAAATTATTATGAAGTTATTATTAAATTGAAAATAATTTATAAATTTTAAATGAGAAGCTTACATTTCGTAAATGACTAAGACTTTTGAATTGAAAACGTTTAATTTTTAACGTTAAAATCTTGAAATTCTCAAATTTTGGACGGAGTTCGAATCGTTTTTTTTTTTAAATAAATTATTGTATAATTTTAATACCTAAAGCACAGATTTGTTGACGAAAATTATTTAATTAAATATGCAAGTATTCAAGACTGCATATTAAAATTCTTTAAATTAAAATTGAAGACTTTTAATATAAAACTTTTCATGTAGAGGATTTTCGGATTACGCATTATAAACTGAATGATGTCATAATTGAAAAGGATCAAAATTCAACTGAAGATTTAAAAAACTGTTGAAATCAAACTTGGAGAGAACTTTTTTTTTCTCTAAAAATTTGTAAAATTCCCGGTCAAAAAATAAATTCACTGTCATTTCCCGGGTTTTTCAGATTTCCCGGGCCAGCGAGTACCCTGAATAATAAATATGGAACATTTCATCTTAAACTCAAACGGTATCTTCATTAAAAAATATCTGAAGTAAAAATAAAAATATATGTACAAACGCTGTATTTTATAAAATTGAAATTATACTTTTATTTTTTTAAATTCTTTCGTGTAAATATAAAAAATTCAATTAAAACTGTTTGTATTTTTATGAGAAATATGGAACACGTTCCCAGTAGGCACAAAATTTAGCAACGTCCTTACGACATCCTGACGACATCTTTACGACATTTTTACGACATCCTATGTCCCTGTCGTTTCAGTGTCTTTACGATAGCGTAAAGACATCGTCAGATCATACGACATTTTTACGATATTATAAAGACACATTAACGACATGGACATAGGATATCGTAAATTTATCATAAAGATGTCGTAACGATGTCGTAAAGACGTCTACAAATTTTGTATGCACTGGGTTATCTTAAACTGAAACGATGTCTTTTTTTTTAATTCTTTCATAAAAAAGATTGAGAAAAAAACAAATAAAAACTATAGCCCCTTAATTTATTTATTTAAATTTAAGTTTTTTAACTTAACTGATTCTGCAGTTAATTGATTTATTCGTTTATTCCAATTAATCATCTGTTATTGTATTAGCGCCACCTGCGCCGCACGCTTCACTTAGCCCACTGGCGAACTAACGCTAACGTACAGATTTCTGTATTAATTAAACCTTGAGAGAGAGATAAATTTGGACAAATAAAGATCGGTTTTTTCTGTAACCTTTATTTAAACTGTGAGTGTATGTTGATAAGATTCCTCAAATACCACTATTTATTCTAGAACATACAGGTCTACGTGGAAATACAATAAAATCTCTAATTTTAGCTACACTAGAAAACAGATACGATTATTCTCTTACTTTTATCTCACACAATATTCACATTGAAAGCAAAAGGAAAATACCAAGTTAGCTAAGTTTTAGTCAAACTTTCAACAAAGAAAATGAATTCACAACGAAAAAAGTAACAGTTAATATTTCAAGTCAAGGAGATTCCAATGATAAATCTAAAACAGATTTATAAAACCGAAAAGACGAATTTTTAACAACCCAGTGGGTGCAAAGTTTGGCGGCGTCTTAACGACTTCATTACGACATCTTTACGACTTCGTTACGGCATCTTTACGTCAACTTTACGACATCCTATATACATGTTGTTAAAGTGTCTTTACGATATCGCAAATAAGTCGTATGATCTGACGATGTTTTTATGATATCGCAAAGACACCCAAGCGACATAGACATAGAATGTCGTAAAGATGTCGTAAAGATGTCGTAACGATGCCGTAAAGACGTCGCCAAATTTTGTGCTCACTGGGAAATTTGTTCTAGGTATCAAAGCCTTTCAAAGGATTTCCAAAGAACATTCGAATTAGGCACGGATCCAGAGGT
>NC_046660.1:14201631-14207679 GCF_010883055.1 Belonocnema kinseyi
TCGCCCCAAAAATAATGAAAAATGGATAGGACGCGTTGTTTTTGTTTTTCGTCGTAAAAAACAATACTAAAAATTAAAATTGTTTGGATTAACAACACTGGCTACGAATAGAAAACAGGACAAACTTCGTTTATCCAAAAAAGAGCTATAATGTTTTATAGGACACGTAGTTTTTGCGTTAGTCGTAAAAAATAACATTCAAGATGAAAATATTAAATTTTTTTGAAATAGCGACACAAGGTACGAACTAAAATTAACAGACAAAAGTTGTTCGTTACAGGATGCTATATAGGATCCTATAAAGGTTCCTGTACAGGACCTTATATAGATTCCTGTATTAGACCCTATGTAGATGCGCAGTACTTTTTCTTAAATCGTCAAAAAAAGATTAAAAATAAAAATATTACAAAAACAAGGATGTGAGAATTAGTATGATTCAATTTTTTTGCATATTATGAATTGTAATGGTGAACAATTATTGAAATGATACACTTTTCAGCGCAGCTTAGAAGACAATTTAAAGCAAAATAAGGAATAAATATTAAAATAATCTTAATAAATACAGTTTGTGCTTCATTTTGCAATATCGGAATAAGCAATACCAGGCAGAGTTACAAAAAAATATATTATTTTTTATATAAAAGTGTTGTGTATAATGTAGAAAAGTTGACATTTTGGACAAAGTCGAGTGCGAAGCACGAGATACGTGATGAAAATCTATTCGTTAAAGCCGAAAGAGCTTTAACAAAAGAAAGCTCACAATCACAAAATTACAGGTGACGATCCATTGAACTTTGATTTTAAAGGGTCTGTGCATGAATTCGGGAGAAATGCAAAGACCGAGCGCGGAGAGTTAAAGCGGTCAGTCGCGCGTCGTAGGTGCGGTCAAACTCTCGAGCTAAGCTCTTTCAACAAAAGAGAATTCACACTTAAAAAATTACGGTGGTGGAATTTTTGAGTCTTAATTTTAAAAGGTTTGAGCAAAAATGTGCGAAAATATAAATACCGAGCACGCAGCTCAAGTTAAATACATAATCGAGCGCGAAGCATGAGATAAACACAATATCGAGCGCTAAGCGCGAGAACCAACAGTAGCGCGCCCTAGACGCGCTTAAACTTACGAGCGAATCGAGCTGCGCGAAATGAAAATGTACCCGCGTTGCTGGTAGATTTTTTTAAAATTATAGAAGTAAACTCTGTCTTTAGCTAATGGTTCCATTACTTTCGTCTGAGGGGAGGCTAAAAAATACCAAAATTGGAAATCCAAAAATAATTCATTATTTAGCACTATGAAGGATATTAAAAAAACTATGTTTCGACTCGGGTTAATACTTTTGGGACCGCGCGTCATACGACAAGCCCTCAGTCAGTTGGGGGATAAGACGCACTTAACGATCGGTATTGTAGGCACCGACGTTATTACGGACATTATTAGACTTTCTCTTTTTCTTTTCTCTCTTACACGAATCCATACTTTCACAGAGAGGTCGTTGTCGTCGGAAGAAGAAAACTCGGAAAAATCTGATGAATATAAAGACACAAATGAAAATCAAGAGATTGAAAAAGAGAAGGTTCAGGAATAATAATCTTTTTTGCATCCGGAATTTGGTGATCTTTGGCAGGTTTGGTTGTAGGGCGGCCTCAAAGAAGAAGAGAAGCAACAGTTGCTTAATAAATACCCTCATAAAGGCGATTATCTCTCAAAAGCACCGGAGCTCAACTCTGAAGTTGATGCTTTGATTAACGGTCCGTGAAAAAAGAGCCAAATTCTTTACTGCTGATGTCGACAATTTCAGCGCTGGGCTCAGGTTCATTTGTGCTTCTACGTCATTTGGCTTTGGTTTATCTAAACTTAGAACGGAAAGCTAAAGATCTTCTCGAAGGACCATAGATAAAAATCATTTTGCTCGGAAAAGAGTTATCGACGAGCATGAAAACTGCGAAGTGATTGGAAAAGTTCGGACTGACCTTGAGACCAAAGAGCCTGCGAAAAAAGCACCGTCAGAACCTCCGTCCCAGGAAAACTGAAAAGTCCCGCCTGGGAAAAACCAGGGCTACCTTCTGGGGGGATTAAATCAAGAGCTGCTCATCGAAGGTCGCATCATGGGAAGTATCAACCAGAGAGCTGAGAGGTATGCTCAACGTCTTTTCGGTCAATTTCTCTGTCAGGAAAAACCACAGCAGGTAGCGCAGAAACATTAGGCGTAAGTCGTCTGGCGGGCAGACTTAAGGAATTCTGAAGCGCCTTGTCTGATATCACAAGAGACAAGGACGTATTCAATTGTATAGATGGTTATTCAATTTCGTTTGATGATATGCCGAGGAAGTTTTGTGTATCATCTGTGCCTGTCGTTAGCGCTGCAGAAACGTCAAAGCATCTTAAGGCGATCACTCGATTGAAAGATCTAGGAGCAATTAAGGAATGTACTTCTTGTTGGCCAATATAGATCTTCGCGATGCTTCTCGCTTGATACGAATTCGCATTTCAGATAAGAATTGTCTGAGATTTTATTGGAAAGGGCAACTATTCGAATCTACTTGCCTCCCGTTTCGCATATGCACAGCACCTTGGGTGTTTACGAAAATGATTAATGTCTTAAGAATGGCTGGCTTCATATCTGTAGTTCACCTTGATGACTGGTTATGTCTAGGTACGGATTTTTCTTCCTGCTTAAAAAACGTTCAAAGGACAAGTGAGGTTTAGAAAAGGTGGGCTTTGTCATCAATCACAACAAATGTAATTTGATCCCGAAACAGATTTGTCCATTCTTAGGTTTTATTATTAATTCTTTTACTATGGTGCTCGTGCTTCGAGAAAGGAGGAGAGAACAACTAATGTTTAACCTGATAGTGGATCGCGTGTACAAAATATCGAATCAAAATGTCAATTGTCATGAAAAGCATTTTAAATGCAGTGATCCCAACTTTGGCATGCAGACACACTGCGCTTGTGCCAGGACGCTTAAGAGCAACACGACGCGACAACCCGTCACCATGGCAAAAATAAGTCGCGCCGTGTTCCTCTTATGCACAGTTAGCGCAAGCGCAATAGCTCTACATGCCAAAGTTGGGATCACTCCTTAAATATAGTGCGAGCTTTCGGAGCTATTATTAGAATTAGAATTATTTTACTCGGAGGCGTAACGACCATCAAAGTAAGCTACGAACTAGTTCAATTATTTTTAAATGTTGGAAAAACTGTTGTAATCAAAACATTTTTTTAAAAATTTAGTGCTTTTTGTTTCTAACAAGTAAATGGGGATTTCAGGCCTGACTGTAAGTGTAAATACCATAATAACAAAATATCAAAAGAATTATTTCAATTTTATCATTTAAAAAAGTAAGTAGATATACGTGGCACTTTTATTTGCAAAAGAATTAATTTACGAAGTCTGCGTATGTTTACATAAAATTTTGTAAGAGTTTCTTCTGTTTTATTGATTTTGTATGCATGAGATTGGTAAAATTTAATTTCACAATACGTCAAGTTAGCAAATCATTACTGCTGTAATTAAAAGTTTCATGCATTCTACAATGCTTTCGAGATCACGAAAAACAAAACAATTTGTACATTACTTCAGCTAATTATTTTTATATTTACATTGGGAATGTACAGTACATTTTTTGAAATTATTCTAAAGCATAAGAGGAATTATTAACGTATTTGATCATTTTGAAAGAAATACATTTTTGCGAAATTATTTTATGGTTTAGAAAATTTTTTTTCTTTAAATCATTTTTGTGGCAGTAGTAAATTTTTTTTCTAATACTAAAATTTTCCCTTTCTTTAGAAACTACGAAAGATTTGACGAACTGTTAAAAAAACTTCACTTGCAAAAATTAGTATTGTACCGTAAAACAATTTGGCCTGGATGAAACTTACTGAACATTCATTTCATATAACTGGAAATATTTTCAGATATTTTATAAAATAAATAAAGTGTCGTTTTCTACTTTATATTGCCAGCTGAATTTCTAAAACCCGAATATTTTAACGAAAAAGAATTTAATTTTTAATAAAAAAAGTTGTATTCATCCGAAAAAGGCATTTTTTAAAAGAAAGTAGTTGCATTTTGAACCAAAAAAGTTCATTTTTACCAGGTGATTATTTTTCAAACTTGAAATATGATTTTTTAAAGAAGCAGATTAGTTTTGTACCAAGAAAAATCAATGTTTTATATCCAAAAAAAACTATTTTCTAACGTAATAGTTACAATGTCGACCGAAGAGATGAATTTTCAACTTATAGGATTAGTCTGCAATTATTTTAAATTGATTTTGCACAAATTAGTTGAATTTTTACCAAAAAAAAAAAATACTTTTGAAATAGAAAAGACGAATTTTTGACAAAATAGTTGATTTTTGAACGAAAAAAGATTCCTCTGATAAGAGAAAAAACCATTTTATTCGAATTATAATTTTACGGGAGAAATAATTTTAAATGCAAAATAAAAAGTATAAATAAATATTTATATTTTTAGGCTAATTTCTATATTTCTTTTCAAAATTATATGAATATAATTTTCTTAAAGTTCTTTAAAAAATTCAAAAAGATTTTTGAAGATTTCAGACATGTCGGGAAAATTGACTTTTTCGTCTTACAGAATTTTACAAAATTTAGGGGTAATTTTGAATTTAAAACATATTTCAACGTTTTAGAAGTTTAGAAGAAATTAAAAGATATTTGATAATTTTTCAGAAATCTTAAATTTATAAAATATTTGTAATTACTTCAAAACTTCCAAATGTTCTAAATATCTTTCAACATTATTTGAATTTTTCCAACATTTTCCTTCAAATTCGTGAAGCCTTCGAAATGTTTTGAAAGCTTTAAATTTAATTTCGAAGTCTTCAAAAATGTTTTGAATTCTTTTTCAATACTTGCTTGAAATTCGTTTTTCAATAAAGACATCAATTAAAATTTTCCCATGAATTTTAAGAAAATTTTTTTATTCTCCAAAAGCCTTTTAAAATTCTGAGGAAAAAGAATGATTATGACGTGTTTTCTTTGAATAATATATATTACATACATATTTTTTTCTTCAAAACTAAATGTTTTTTTTTTTGCAGAATTAAAATAATTTTGAATGAAAGCACATACATTCGTATGATTATTTTTAGATTATTTTTCTCATATCTTCCTTTCAACGTAAATTTCGAACGAATGCGATAATTATCTGATAAGTACATGACAAATAACGATATACCCTCTTTACGTCATAAGACCTTGTTTTCTGTTTAAAATTCATCTAAATTCATCTATCACCAGGGTTAAGTAAATCAAAATAATACTCACGATTCTCCTGTTGAAGCTTAATAATCGTCAGTATAAAAACCTGGGCTTTCTTAAAGCAATTTGTCAATTGTACTTTCGAATTAAAGCCGTCGATTGAAAAAATTAAGATCCTTACCGGAACTCTCGTTCTTACAACCTCAATTTTTCTGCTTGATTTTGTTGGTAAGTGTATTATTTATCAAATATATTATGTGAAAAATCTAAAACTGTCGCAAACATTTTTCGTTATGTCTGTGTTGTACTCTCTAATCTGGGGTTAGCAGTCTAAACTCTAAACTCTGGGGTTAGTAGACTGAATTCAGAAATTTCAGGTTTGAAGTCTAAACTCACAAATTCGGGGTTAGCTGTCTAAACTCACTAATACGGGGTTAGCAGTCTAAACTCATCAATTTGGTGTTAGCAGTCTAAACTCACCAATTTGGTGTTAGCAGTCTAAACTCACCAATTTAGTGTTAGCAGTATATATTAGAAGAGTATATTATGAAGGTGTGAATTTCCGAAACTAATTTTCTTGGTTAGAAAAACAACAATTTTGATTTAATATTCAATTGAGTGGTACAATTTTGAACTATTCTCTTAAAATATCTATTATATTGAGGATTAATGATTTTAGATAAAAAATTATCTCTTTGGTGCAAAATTTAACTATTTTTCTAAAAATTTGTTTTGCGTTCTCTGTTTAGAATTAATTTTTGAGCACAGAAAATCAAACCATTTTCTGCTGAAAATTGGCAATTTAATTGGGACAGTTT
>NC_046660.1:14207779-14210584 GCF_010883055.1 Belonocnema kinseyi
AGATAAGATTTTGACATTCAATACAAAACCCTTCAAATACTTAAGATTTAAAGCCGAAATATCTTGCATTTAAAACAAAATAATTGGATTTTCAACCAAAATAAATTTTTTCCTTAAATAGATGAATTTTTAACATAAAAAAACGAATTTTAAACAACAAAAGTTGTAAGCAAACTTTAGCATTAACAACCAAAGAGATTAATTTTCTAATAAAACAGACCAGCTTTCTAAACTGTATTTCACGATTCAAGCAAATGGTACAATTTTGAAGCCAATAAGATTAATTTTTTGTAAGACGGCTAAATTAAAATAAAAACGTTTTTTCAAACAAGAAAGATAAGTTTTTAACCAAAAAAGAGAATTTTTTAATATAAATTTTTAAGCATAGTTAAATTTGTTACAAAAAATGATGAATTAATCAAAAGAGATCAATTTTTAATCTAATAATTGAATTTTTAACATGCAAAGATGCATTTTTGATTGAATGGTCAAATTTTTAAACAAAAAAGAATAAAATTCAAACATTTTATTTTTCATGACACAGACAAATTTTTTAAAGAAATTTTAATATTAATTAAGAAAGTTAATTTTCAATAAAGAAAAATGATTTTTCTACCACGAATTAATAATTTCGAACAAAAGCGTTAAGTTTTCAAGCGCAAAAGTTTAATTTTTAAAAAAAAGTGTGATCCCGGGCAAGAGGCCAAAATAAAAAAAATCCGTTGAAATATGCCCTAATAATTCATTTGTTTATTAAATTTGTTTAAAAAATGATAAAGTTGTACAAAAAATGATTACGTTTGCTAAAATTATCATAAAGTTTTTAATTAAAAACGTTTACATCGAATTTTTATGTCATCAAGTGCGTGATTAATGCGTTTTGATTATGCCGATAATTGACCGAATTATGCATATGTTTATTAGATTTGTTTTTAAACAAATCACAAAATTAATCAAGGAAATATGAATTTTTATAGAATTATCATAAAGTTCTTTATTGAAACAAAAAATGACACAGAAAAAAAATTATTTTGAAAAGCTCCTGACTAAAGCATTTATTTATTAAATTTGTTGTAATTTCAACAATAATAATTTCTTAATTACTATGTTGTATTATCAAAATTTCTCGCAATATAACCCCAAAAACGTAAAATCATGCAAAATTCTTATTAATATATTTTTTCTAATAGAAAAAATTCTTTGCTGCATGCTAGTTGCTAATATTTTTCATGAGATTCCCCCTTTATAACCAAAGATTAGCATAAGTTAACAAACTACTGTTTTTATAAATATTTTTATAAACAAGTTTTTTATAAATGAGTTTTTCTCATGGTTGAATTAATTTTTGTGGCTTAAAGTGATTCACAATTGTCTTCAAAGCCATTTGTATACTGCAAGCTCTATCAAACATAAACAATATAAATTGTTAATAACGATTTAATAAAAAATATCTCCTAATCGGCCGTTTACTTGAAAAAAGTATGTTTTTTCTTCAATTATTATTGAAGTGATATTTTTTGCAATGACCAACAAAAAAAATTTAATAAAAAGTAGTTCATTGATTCAAACAAACTCATCAAAATTCAACTTATTTATGAAGAATTTGTTTATAAAAATGTCAATAAAAACATTGATTATTAAATTATGCTGACTGTTTGTTACTAATTATGACTTATGAAAAATATTAGCAACTAGCGTTAAGCAAATTATTTTTTCCATGGGAGAAAAGACTAATAAGAATTTGTTTACTAAAATGGTTTATGTATAGTAAGTTAAATATTATTAGAATAAATCGAATTCTATTAATGTAGGTGCAATAATTCCGGCTAATTGTGAGTTTCTATCTCTATTTTTTCTTGAGATAAAATTCACAAAGCTGAAATAGTATTATTAGAAATTTACAAACTATAACTTTTAAGCGATTTAAAGTAACTTTAAATAATAGAGTATAAAAAAGTTTCAATATCACAGTTTTTGGTGTTTATAATTTTTTCAAGTTCTAAATGAAGTTCGCCTTCGCTTTAAATTCAAAATAATTCAAATTTAAAAGTTTTTAATTTTCAACTATTTAAGTTGGAATGTTTTTTATTATAAAGAATGCAATTTTAATTCGTTCGAATTTTAAATTACCCAATTTCCAAAATTTTAATATTAAAATATTCAAACTTGACACACTTTTACTTCCATAAATAAAAGTTCAACGTAATCAACAATGCTTTTGAGATTATGAAAAAACAACAAATAATTTATTAAAACGTGTACAACTTTGTCTAATTTGTTATAATTTATATTGTTAACGTTAAATCAATATTTTTTAACTGTTTTGATAAATAGCAGGAATTATTATCAATTTGAACGAATTCATTTCATAAAATAAAAATTAAGAAATTTAAATGCGATTGAAATCAAATTTAAAATCCTGTTTAAGACCATGTGATGAGTGGGTCACGTGACCAGATTTCTACTTCACCGACGCTTTTTTTATTCCCTTACTTATTTTCACACGAAGCTCTATATCGTAATAAAAATTTGGGGTAATCAATCAGAACCAATAAAAAAGGTGGGTCTCGTCCTAAATTTGTATAATTACAGAAAAGGTTTTTTTGTAATTATTTTTTTGTTTTTTTTTATAATTATTAAAAATTAGGACCAGACCCACCTTTCTTATTGCTTCTGATTTATTATCTTAAATTTTCAATTCGACGTGGCGCTTAGTGTCAAAATAATTTAGGAAATAAAAAAAGTGTCGATGAAGTAGGAATCTTGTCACATGACCCACTCATCACATGGCCATAAATAGGATTC
>NC_046660.1:14210684-14212838 GCF_010883055.1 Belonocnema kinseyi
TCTACTCTCATTCATATTTTATGACCTTTCATAATCAATCACAAAAAAGTCAAAAGTCGAAAAATTACATTTTATTAATGTGAAATCAGTTGTTTAACAAATTAAAACCTAGTGGTAGGGCTTCCGTTTCCGCTAAGAATACAGATGAATAAGTGAGGTAAAATAAAACTAGGATAGGTTACCTGCAAAAGTAAATAAGTTTTTTTTTGTTGGAGCTGGTTTTTGAAGAAACTCAATCTCCTAAAAGAGAGAAAGTATAATAAATAGATACAATAATATCTTAACAAATTGTTGAATTTTCAGCAATGAAGATAAATTTTTAACATAAATGAAATTAATTTTTCCGTTAGAAAAATAATTTTTAACAAAATACATTAATTTTTGAATGATAAAGATGTGTTTCCAACCAAAAAGAGAATAGTTAAATTTTTATTTAAAGAAATTAATTTTCACATAATAGGAACAAATTTGAAGTGAAGAGATAAATTTTTTTATATTTGTAAATCAGAATTCCTTTGTTTCGTTTTCAAGTTTAACTATTTTTAAATAAATCGTATTTTTGTTTAAAAATCCATTTTTGTCCGTAAAAATTTAAATATTCCATTTTTCGTTAAAATTTTATCTTTTCCTAATTCAAAATTGACTCACTTGGTTGAAAGTTAATCTGTTTATTGGAAAAGTGAATTCTTTTGGTAACCTTTTTTTTTTCTTTTTTGAATAATAATTTTTACTACGTGAATTTCAACAGTCTATTTTTTTGGTAATAATTGATCTTCTTTAACAAAAATTTATGATTTCAGTTGATAATTCTTTTTTGCAACTGAAAATTTATTTTTATTTTCAATTAAGAAATAATCTTTTTTTTCAAAACTGCACTTTATAATAGCAAATTAATAATTTTGATTGAAAATTATAAGTTTAACCACTATTATTTTTTAATTAAACCATTTAACCACTATTTTTGGTCTCTGCAATGAGTGAGAGGCCTGTATAATAATTGCATCATTTTCACACAAAAAAAATTTTTTTAATACAAACAATATGTAAGGATTTCATTCCAAAATAAATTTTCAAATAGTTTGCTCTTAATTTTGTAAACGTCCAAGGACGTGAACCGCGCATGCGTTAATGATATGTTGAAAAAATATTTAATTGTACTTCTAAGTATCACGATTTAATTACTATTAATTGAGACATTTTTAGAAGAAGAAATACTCTTGATTTCAAGTGAACGTCTTAAAATATAAAGCATTTATTTGGTAAACATTTTTTATTTTGAATAAAGACAATTTTCGGGAGCCGAGTGATCTGCATCCACTCGACAATTTTGGGATATTTCCTTACTGCACATGAGTCCCGTTGAGAGCTTGATTAGTTACCGCTGGCGCGCTTATTCAAACCGATCAAATGTACCAAATATTGTTTTGCAAAACACAATTTTTATAATAATAAAAAATTTAATAATATAACTGAAAATTTCAAAGACAATTGAGATTTTAAAAATATTTTGAAATAAAATTTTTGAGCTCTTTTAGGATATTTAGATGTTTCAAGTTTATACAAAAAAATTTTAAGATACAGGGAAAAATGTAATTTCATTTTTATTTGAAAGATAATAATTTTAAGATAATCTTGTAAATAGACTTCGAACCAAATTCTTCATTTGTGGATGGTGATTGAACAATTATTTATTTGTAAGGACTGAAAATTAAAATAATTTTTCTTCTTATTTAAAAAGTACTACATGTACTACACTAGCGCCACACTCGAGGACAACTATTATTTTAATGCATTATATACATCGAACAGACAACTGCTCTTTTTGGTGAAGTTAATGTACAGGACAACATATATACTTACATGAGGCACATTATTGCTATAATAGCTGTGTCCTGCAGCACCAAAGAAATCCTGAGACTCTGCAAAGAAAAAAAAAAAGTTTGATAAATTTGCGCTTATACATTGAAATATTGGGGACTACATACATGATACGTGACGTTATTTCAATTTATTTCCTATTTTTAAACATGAAATATTAAAACAAAATGAAAAATAATAATTATATAATATTTAAATAATTAACCCTCGGGCACTGGCGGGGCGGCACTTCGTGCTGCTTTTTAATCGAAATTATGATTATTCTCTAGTGTGACA
>NC_046660.1:14212938-14223793 GCF_010883055.1 Belonocnema kinseyi
TAATAATTATATAATATTTAAATAATTAACCCTCGGGCACTGGCGGGGCGGCACTTCGTGCTGCTTTTTAATCGAAATTATGATTATTCTCTAGTGTGACAAAGTACCGCTATAACGCGCTCAGGTGTATTTCAAGGAACTATCATAATATGTCCCTCTACTCCTTTCTACTTCCATTATGCTCTTATTAGTACACATTAAGTACAGTCTTAAGACTGAAATGTGTACGAGTTTTAGTGATTTCTATCTCCCCTAGGTGGCGTCTGTGTTGATGCTTGTGTGGTAGAAGGGGAAGATCAGGAATATGGAAACATGGCGGACATGTAAATAACGAGTGAGGGATTATATGAATCACGACTCCAAATTATTTACATTTTCTGTTTGAAACAAATTTACATTATTTTTAAATTGAAAAAGAGACCAATCTGTTCGGAGTGATACTCAAGTTCTGGCCTTAATGTCTCTGTTTAAATATTTTTTTCATTCAGAATTATGGGAAGAATAGTTTGCACAAGCAAACCATTTCATGCAATATCAAGAAATCTCAATGAATTTTTTATCATGCGCTATTTTATGTTTTTTTATATTGCTTAAGATGGTTTGTTAACGTAAATTGTTCTTCCTGTAAATCTAATTCAAAAAATGTATTATAATTTGCATGGTATAGGAGGAGCGGGGCAAAGGAGTTGCTGGATTAGAACTGTAGTTTGTTCTATCTCTGATACATGGCGTCAATGATCTCGTGAAGAGAGAAGGTGCGCGCTCTCGGCACTAAATTTGTATATGAGCAACATTGTATCACCTCAACCAAGTGCCACTCATTTCCAAATACTGAAGACTCTTATGCCAATATGGAAATTTCTCATTAGGAAAAATAGAATTTGAGACAAAACTACAACTCAACATTCCTATTATGGAATACGTTGTCGATTCCGTATGGGCAGCACTACATCAGTGATCCCAGATCTGAAACGAGACGTGGTCCAATACTATCACAGGTCTATGACCGTGTGAATATAGTAGGAGACGATATAAATGACTGAGTTGCGCGCGCAACCCATTTCTCCTCTTCTGTATTTGAGAAATCGAAGGTGCACGACTGTCAGTCGGAACACTTCGGTGTTTCTATTTATATCTCTATCTGCTTTGAAATAAAATGAAGATATTGAGATTTTAATATTTCCAGATTTCAATTCTTGCAATTCTCATGATTTGAATACTTCGCGCGCCTCTTTATATGAGTATATTTTGAGGTTACGGTATCTCAAGTATAAAATATAAATTATATAAATATATACGTATATTATTAGTGATAATATTATAAATATGTTATATTATAATAGTCTTATTTATATCTTGATCCGCATTTGAAAGAAATTAAAGAAATTGGCGATTTTCAGAATTCATCTCGTTTGGATAAAAACTCAGTTATTTGATTGAAAAATTAATCATTTTGTTGAAAATGTAACTATTTTGTAAAAAAGTCCTCTTTTCTATCAAAAGTTTAACTAGTTTGTTATACTTTTTGATTAAAAATTACATTTTTCGGTTGAATTATCAAATGTATTTTCAACGAAAGAGATGAACCTTCAAATAAAAATTTAAACAAAGTAGTTGAACTTTTGATATAAAAGAGGACTGTTTAAATACAATAGTTACATTTTCAACAAAATAATTAATTTTTCAATCAAATAATTGAATTTTTATCCAAACGAGATGAATTCCAAAAGCTCCAATTTCTTAAATTTCTTTCAAATGCGGATCAATAATATACGTATATATTTATATATATAATGTTATTAATATTTATATAATTTATATTTTATACTTGAAACAACCTTATCTCAAAATATACGCATATAAAGAGCGCGCGAAGAATTCAAATTTATTTCAAAGCAGATAGAGATATAAGTAGAACAGGCGAAGTTTTAAATCTGCTGAAGTGCTGAATTATTATTATCTGTCAAAAAGAGTTTAAAATTTTTAATTAAAATGAATACGAAAAAGCGAATTAAAGAACTTATTTTGTGCAAAATAAAATATATTATTTTAAACTTAAAATTAAAAAAGTTAAAAAATGGCATTAAAACAGGAAGATACAAGTTCATTAAAAAGCATGTAAGAACTTATTATTAACCTAATAAAATGTATGAAATCGAAACACGAAAAGAAATTTTTCAACCAAATAGTTTAATTCTAAATAAAAAAGCCAAATTCACAATAAAGATGAAATAGTTACATTTTCAGCTAAAAATAAAACAGAAATTTTGTAAAAATATTTAAAATTTCACACAAAATCATTAATATTGAATCATTCACTTTTTAATTACTCTTTCTTAAATAAAAAGAATTCTTTTTCATACCTAATTTGAATTTAGCGCCAACCGCGGACAAGATAAGCGCGACCCTAACGCAAGCGCAGTAGCTCATAAAGTCCACATTGCCATCACTGGCAGACTTTAAAAATATTAAACAAAAATATTCCAGCATAAGTATTTTGTCCCCATTTACCGTTTTCTAAAGAATTTAACTTTTCCTCCGATAAAATTTAGAATTTTTTCGTTTCTTCGCTAATATTCGTACTGGATTAATGGAACTCCATAAGAATCTTCTAACATCTTAATTATCTAGTCAAGTGTTTTGTTGACCATTCGACTTTTTCTATAGAAAATTGATCCTTTCGGATTGAAAATTTATCTTTAGCTATAGTAATTATTTTTCAGGTTGGAAGTGAATTATTTTGGTATTAAAAAGCCCAGTATTGTGTTTTTGAATTAGAATTTGTCTCTTCTTTTTAACAATTAAAATATTTTGTTGCAAATTGAATTATTTTTTACAAAATTCAAATTTTGTGTTGAAAAGTCCTCTTCACATTCGTCTCTCTTTGTTGAAATTTTTTTTATTATTTTTTTAATTTAATTATTATGCTGAAAACTAATGAAAAAGTCAACTATCTTTTTCAATTGAAAATTAATCAAAATTTCAACTTTTTTGTTTAAGGATCGTCTTCATGGATATAAAATTGATCTTTTCAGATTAAAAGTTCATCTTTTGGTTCAGAATCTGTCTTTTCTTTTTCGAAAGTCTAATATTTTGTTCCAAACTCAACTATCATGTTAAAAAATATATTTTTCTTAAAAATGTTATTTTTTCCAGTTGTCCTAAATTCATCTATTTTTGTTAAAAATTTAAGTATTTTGAAAAAAGTTTTTCGAAGATTCAACTATTTTGTTAAAAAGTAATGTTTTTTTCATCTAAAATTCATCGTTTTCCTGTATATATTTGTATAATGCAATTATTTTCAATTGAAAAGTCTACTATTATATGTTTCGTTCAGAATTCATATATTTTTGTCAAAAAGGCGATTGTTTTGTTTCTGATTTAAAAGGAATTATTTTATCATTAAAAGGCCCACTATTGTACTTTTTGGATCAGAATTTGTCTCATTTTTTTAAAAATTCTAATAATTTGTTGCAAATTGAATTATTTTGTTCAAAATTATACTAAATTAAACTATTATTTCGGAAAATCCTTTTTGTTGGTTGATAACCCATATTTTTTATTTGAAATTTAATCTTTTTCAATTAAAAATTAACCTTTTTTGTTGAAAGGTAATTCTTTTTTATTGAAAAGTCTACTAATGTACCGAGAGTCCCAGTATTCAGAAAATTTTGTTGAATTTTTTAATTCTAACACAAAAATGGCATTGAATATAATTATAAATTTTTTTCCTCAAGTTAATATTTTCGAAGTAGTAAACAATTAAAGATTACCCAATCACAAGCTCAGGTTAGTTTAAATTTGAACTTAATTCGATAGAATCGAAAAAATACGCTTTAATTTTTGTTTCATGAAAAACAAATTTTTCGCTGTGCCTGAAAAGTTCCAAAATAGTGATAAATGATACAATTCACGCTTATGGAACAGCGAAAAATGTTGTTTTCATATAGTCAAAACAAAAGCAAGTTTCTTTAAAAAACATAAGGAGATTTGTAGCTTCGACGAATTTTTCTTATTCTAAAATTGTGTCTATTTAGCTCAATAAAAAATTCAAAATTTAACAAAACATACAAAATTAAATGAGAATTTGTAAACTAAATATTTTCTTTGCTATCACTTTTTATTACCAAAAAACGAACATAATTTTTTAACCATAAGAAAAATAAGTTAAACTTTTCAAATCCAAAAACCGCGAGCAGAAGATATAAATCGATTTAAAAAGTTTGTTGGTTTACTTTTTTCGGATGCCAATCCACAAATCTTTTTTCTTCAGATTGAATGATTTGAAGAATTTTAGTATTTTGACTTTTCCCTATATTCGTAAGTATGACCAGAACGAAATTATATTGGTACACAGTCCTTGAAAAAATACTCGTAAATTTGCCTGTCATTATTGACATGTTAAAGAAAATATTATAGCGTAACTGAACAAATTATGGCAGGGGAACCATTTGTCGCAAAAACACTCTATATCATGTAACTTCATAAATAAACCATTTTAAGACCCTCTTCGCACGCGCACGAAGTGCTTGCGCCATGCGCGCATACACGTGCGTTACATGACATTCTTGGAATAAGCGCCTCAATCGACAATACATTTTCTTGCTGATCTGAACGCACGTCGTGCTTGGAAATATGCATGACGTGCCATGTGCGCACGGTGCGCTAGAATTGTTATCTAGGACAAAATAAGGTTTTACGAAAAAAATTAAATTTTTAATCGAAAAACACGAATTTTAAATAAAAAAATTTTACATTTTTACAAAATTGTTGAATTCTGTTCCAAATAGTTGCATTTTCATACAAAAAGGATAAAATTTCTCTTAAAACATGTGAATTTTTACTTTTTTTAATTTCCTTTTTTCCAGAAAAGATTTTAGTTCGTTTTTCAAAACCAAGATGAAAATTTTAAACAAGAAGTAAATTTTCTATAAAATGGTTAAATTTTTAACAAAACTGCAGAATTTTTATTCGAAAAGTATGACTTCAACAAAGTTGTTGAATTTTCAAAACAGAAAGCTGTATTTTTGCCCGAAAAAGATATAATTTATGCTAAAGTGGATGAGTTTTAAAACCAAAAAGAAAAAGTTTCAAAAAAGACTTACATTTACAAACGAACACTTGCACTTTGGTTCGTGAAAGATAAAATTTCTTCTTAGAACAGGTATATAAAAAAAACTTTCACTTTCCAACACCAAAACAAGGATTTCGAATAATAATTTAATTTTCTGCGCAATAATCAAACGTTTAACCAAGAGGTATGAATTTTTAACAAGATTATTGAATTTCATATAAAAAATTTGCATTGTTGTCTACGAAAAATGAAAATTCTACTAAACAATTTTAATCAGAAAGATATATTTTTAATAAAGATTCCATTTTTATTCATCAATATTTCAATTGATTTTTCAACAGAAAAATACGAATTTTAAACCAAAACTAAGTTTTTTAGGAAATCGTTGGTTTTACAAAAAATCCGTTGCATTTTCATCCAAGAAAGATGCAATATTTCTACTAAAAAATATGCACTTTTAAATAAAAAACCTTGGACAATTTCTGAACGTAAATTTTCCCTCCTTTTAAATTGCCGGTGTCAAATTAGGAGATTTTTTTGTTGTTTAAAAAACTAGTTGACCTTGAAATAAGCTTTGAAGGTCATCTACAAGGTCAAAAGCATGATCGGCATTGAATTCAACCTTTGAAATATAAGCAAGTGCTTGTTTCGTTCAGATTTTTTTTTGTTGAGAAAATCAACAACTTGGATTAGAGCACAATTATTAAGTAAACATTTTCTTTTAATACAACCTTTTGGTCACAAACTGACTATTTTTTTCTTGTTGACATTTTCATATTTTTGGGTTGAAAATTCTTTTTTTTGTCTAAAATATTTAACAATTTTGTGCAATTTTAAATGCGCAATTCTAAAGTATTTATTTTAACGACTTTCAACCTGAAGTTTTTCACGATTATTAGAATATTAAACTTTCCAAAATGTCAAACAAAATACATTGTGTCACTATTTGAATTGAGATTTAATTAAAAATTAAATTTTCCTCTTTCGATTCAGAAAATAAATAAAAATGTTAGAAATATAGAAATATTTTACATAAATCCAAAAGAAATATTGAAAATTGAGCTTCTCAAACATGAGGTAATATAAGATAAGACTCATAAAAATTTCAATAACTTTAGGTGATGTTAAATGTCTTTCTAATTATTAATTCCACATTGTTAAAAGTTTTAATTGTTTTATTTTCATGGCTTGAAAAAATTTATGTTAATTGTTAAAGCACCAAAACTGTTCTTTTATCTCTAGAGGCCATCATGAAATATTTATGTTGAGGTTTTTATTTTCGAAAATGAATCTAGAGACTCATATTCTTTGATATTTTGATTATTAAATAATTTTAAATCATTTCAAACATTAATGAAACACTAGAAATTACAAATCTGTATAATTAATCAATTGCATTTTTTAGGAATAAGAATTAATTTTAAGCAACAAAATTGTATGTCATTGTAGTGGAAAATCTCGATATTATCATTGCATAAATAATCACATTCCTAGTTACACAAAAGTATTTCGTTAATTCAGAAAAATTGAAATAAAAAAAAAATAATGATATAAATATTTTATTGAACAAACTGTAAAATAAGTGACAATTTGAGAAAACTACAGTTTTCATTTGATCGTAGCAAATATTAAATAAAACGAGATTAAAAAAAAGATTTTTATTTGAAACTTTTAATTTAGAACCTTTTTATAAATTTGTTTATTTCTGATTTTCAAATCCTTGATTTTTTTTGACGTTTTTCAGTTTTTCAAGCACAGGAGTATTGTAGTTCAAAATATTTTTTTACTTGCATAAATTAATTTGTTATAATGCATAAATCCTGGAGGTTTTTTAAATTTAAATTTTTTATTAATTTGACATTTTTCTGTTTTTAATTAAAAATATTTTCTTAACTTTTTCATTAAAGGATTTGAAAATCAAAAAATAAACAAATTTATAAGAAGTTTCTAAATTAAAAGACTGAATAAACAGAAAATGATAACTTTTTAAAACTCTATGCCTTCGTGCTCTTTATACTTTTGTAAATAGGACTATATTTTTAAAAAGGCCTTTAATCAAACAATTGCAAATAACTAAATAGTTCATAGAAGAAAACTGAAAAAGTTCAGGAATAAATAAATCAAAATAAGAATTTTTTTTTAAAATTCCACATTTTTGTGTTTCTTATAATTTTGAAAATGAAAATGTGCATTCATATATATAAAATAACTAAAAATGCAGAAATAAATATGTAAGAAGTTTTTGAAATTTTGATCAATTATTTAGTAATTTTCTAATTTTTTAGTTTCTAAATTGAGAGACTTCAAAAATAACTATTAGTTATATAACTTTTAAGAAAAATAAGATTGTAAGATTAACACTTTTTAAATAAATTATTTAGTTATTTTTCATTTTTCACTACAGAAACTTCTTGAAATGTTTTTTTTCTTATTGATTTCACTTATGTAACCGCGTCGTTAAAATTAGGAAATTATGAGCTTCTTTATGCACAAATATTAAAAAAAATTTTTTTCTAAATTATGTATTTAGTTATTTTCTATTTTTTTTAATTAATGGACTTTTAGAAATATATTTGGATTTTTATAATTGTAAAAACAGGAAGATTAAGTTTTTTTTTAATTCAAAAATTTTAAATAAATTATTATTTTCATTTTTAAGAATACTTTTTCCAAATAAATTGTATCCAAGAAATACTGCTTCTCAAAATAACGATTTTTTCAGCAGGCTATATTTTTTATATTTGCAACCTTCGTATTATTTTGTATTATTGTTTTCATTTATAGCATAAGATTAAGTATACTTAGTACAAAAAATTATAAATATTTAAAAGCATTGTTTATAATTATCGTATTTTTATAAGTTTGAAATTTTTTGAACAATTTATGTTAGATGTCTTTAAAAAGTACTCTTGATGTAAAACAGTCGGTATGAAAATGTTTAGTATTAACAATTTCTGAATAATTTGTGGGAAAAAAGTTATTTATAATTTTGCTAACTTGACCGCGAAATCTAAAAATTTAAAAGCTTAGATTCAACAATACAATTTTCAAAAAACTACACTTGTAGTAATTTTCCAAATATCTTATCATACACTGAAAAAGATGGATAGTTCAGGCAACTATTTAGTTAGTAAGATATCGGACTGCTATTTTATTAGTTGATACTGCTAAATTAGTAGTGGGCACAACATTTCCATTAGTTGAAGTGACTATTCAGTTAGTACCAGTACCTAAGTAAATTGTTGTCCCAACTAATAAAATAGCAGTATCATATCTTGCAAACTAAATAGTTGGCTCAACTAACCATTTTTTTATTGTAATTTACAATCCGAGGAAATCCACATTTTTTGAATTTTTATATAATTTATTGTATATTATTGCACTTACCAACAAAATTAAGTAAAAAAAACGCGATTGCAAGAAGCAAACTTCCAATAACGATTTTCATTTTTGATGTTAAAGGCTCTTATTTGTATGCAAGACTGATAATATTTTAACGAAGTCACTTCTATTTATACTGACTTTTAATCAGTTCCACTAAGAAGATGATAATCATTTTTAAAATTTACCTAACCCTAATGAAAGACGAAGTCAGACCATTTTGAAAGAAAAACAAGTTATTATGACCTATATTTCACGTGTTATTGAGTATTTTGTCAGTATTTATTAATACCTTTTTGTCACGCTCTTTCCGATTTCTGAAATTTAGGTAGAGAAAAAATTTGTTATTAAAGTTAATAGAAGAAAAATTATAATTTTTCTACATAAATGACATTTTTCTCGTAAACAGCTAAACAAATATTAAAAACTATGACGTCAAACATTTTATTTATGAATTTCTCTTATAGATAAGGGATCTTAATTTTAAAAAAATATTTTTTTTTATAAAAATCTCATTTATTTATAAACAATTTTAGATTTTTTCTACTCGTAACAAATTAATTATCTCACGTTGTTCTACTTTACTTTTTGTGAGAAAGGCTGGAAGAAATACATTATAATTCTCATCAAAAACATTTATAACAGATTTTTTATTAGTTTAGGTCGCAAAAAAATTTTATTTCTAAGAGTTAATTTTCATCAAATATCGGTATCTATTATAAGAATTACATCGAATTTCTTTCTGCGCTTCTCTCTAAACGTAGTTTTATGAGCAAACAAATTTTAGATTGCTTATAAAAAAATTATATTTTTATTAACAAATTCATTTTTGTAAATTTAAAAGCACATTTCTATAATAAAAATTTATAAATTAAAAATTTGAAGTCACAGTTGGTAATGTCAGTTTCAATTGCTGAGTAGCCAACTGAGGCAAATTCGACCTCAACTAAAAATTCAAGGTCGACAAAAAAAAATCGTAGCTGTTAACAACATTTTATTCTATAAAAAATTTTATTCTGAATCTAACAAAAATCGATTTTCTTGAAAATCCAGCAACTGAAGTATTTTATTTCGCACTTGAGTAATATGAAGAAGTCTTATAAGTTTCATGCTGACCAAAATATTTTTCTAGTCAAGCCAGTTCTTTTCTCTAAAAAATAGGTCTTAATCTTTTATG
The DNA here is from genome assembly GCF_010883055.1 of Belonocnema kinseyi. Taxonomy (NCBI): domain Eukaryota; kingdom Metazoa; phylum Arthropoda; class Insecta; order Hymenoptera; family Cynipidae; genus Belonocnema; species Belonocnema kinseyi. Next base: position 14,222,571 of record NC_046660.1, read on the forward strand.
TCCATCAAAGGTCGCGAGTTAAATCAAATAATTTAATTTTTTGAAAAGGTATCCTCGTAACTAAAAAATTAATTTGTTTTGCAAAAAACTTCCAAAATGCCTTTTTCAGATAAGCAGAAATTCTGCAAAAATAATAAGTGAAACAAAAAAATGAATTTTTTTTCGTAATTTCATTTGCATTTCTGTTTTTTTTTCAAAATTTATCAACTTTCGTAAGTTTTGTGCAGGCTAAAATTTGGCTTCAGTGAGAACTTTTGTTTAGAATTTCTAAAACCAAAACCAAGAATCCAACGACCAAATTCGGATAACCGCCTTAAAATATTCCTATTGCAATTTGAAAAAAATAAAATATTTACTAACAAAAGGAAGAAAAAAATTCCTTTTTTTTTTGACAAGAATAAAAAAAGGGAAGAAAAATGAGAAGGAAACTAACAACATCTTGTTCTTACTCTTTATTTCCTTTGTCTTTTATATTTTTATTATTATTAAATCATAACAACAAAAACATTTGTAAAAAATAATCGCCAATGTGTCGGCACTCATACAGCACCCTTATTGAAGCAAAAAAAAATCAAAAAAATTAAAATAAAATAAAAATTCGAGCAGACAGGAACAGCAACGAAACGACGATGCTCTCTCTCTCTCTCTCTGACACCCGAAAATCAAGTTAAATTTTTTATTTTATTTTATTTTTTAAATTTCTTATGTTCTTTCAAGTTGCAACAAAAATATTTTATACTACAGTTTTTATTTTATAAAAACGTGTGTAACTTTGTCTAATTTGTTATAATTTATATTATTAATGTTAAGGCCATGTGATGAGTGGTTCACGTGACCAGATTCCTACCTAACCGCCACTTTTTTTATTTTCCAATTTATATTCACAGGAAACGCCACAATCTTTTTGAAAATTTGGGTTTCTAACCAAGAAGCACTCAGAATGGTGGGTGTGGTCTTACATTTGTATAATTATGAAAAAAAAATTTTGTTTTATATAATTTTTTTTGCTTTTTTTTATAACTATTAAAGTTTAGGACCAGACCCACCTTTCTTATTGCTTCTTATTTATAATCCTAAATTTTCAACTCAATGTGGTGCTCAATAAGATTAAAAGCAAATTTAGAATCCTATTTATGGCCATGTGATGAGTGGGTCATGTGACAAGATTCCTACTTCATCGACACTTTTTTTATTTCCTAAATTATTTTGACACTAAGCGCCAC
>NC_046660.1:14223893-14234405 GCF_010883055.1 Belonocnema kinseyi
TCGAAAACTGATTTTCAAGCCATCAGGGGCCAACTCGAGCGGCCTGAAGCGGCCAGGCAAATTTTATGCGTGGTTATAGAATCCGGAGTCTCAATTGTCCTTGTTTTGATTGCCGAATTATAAAATTAAAATATAAGCTTCAATTTAAATAACTATAATATACGATTTATAGTTATAAATTAAAACAATTATTAAGATCATGCGACTTATTTACGATATCGCAAAGACACCTTAACGACATGGACATAGGATGTCGTAAAGTTGTCGTAAATATGTCGTAACGATGTCGTAAAGACGTCGCTAAACTTTGTGCCCACTGGGATGAAATCGGAGAATTCAGCTATTCAGAACTGCACCAATTATTTCTTATTGATTTTTTTTTTTTGGTTTTAGTTTAAGGCAGCTGTGACTTGGTTTGTTAAATGTGACAATGTTGTATTGACTGGAGTCTTAAAAAATTACCTGTGTGAATTATATTTGATCTGAAATCTTTTTTTTTTCGTTTTGAATGATATCGAGTAGGGTTTAGTTAATGCGACAGGCTTTTTTTAAAAATTTGATTGCTTTCTTATTACTGTAGCGTTTTGGGTATAGTTTAGAGTTTTTCGAAGGTAAATACTATGATTTTTATTTCATTTGATAATTCTTTGGCAGCGTTTGGTGAAACCCAGAAAGACAGTGGTGGGGACGACTGATATAAATATATATATGTATATGTAACTACATTTTCGACCAGATCGATGTGCTGCCCTCTATAACTTTTCGCCGTTTCTATAGCAAGCGCGTCAACCCACCACATCCGCGTTATGCCCACCGTACGTGATTTTCTGTTTTTCGCGTTCGCCTTCACCATTGCTATAGCAATCTTTGATATAGCTGAGTCGATCAGCTAACGCTCTGCGTCAAAAGTGTTGTGAACACTGAATTACCTAATTATATTAAAATTGAAAAGAGCCTGATAATGTTCTATTTATTATTGTTTTAAAATTAAACAATTTCTCCTACGCTTGATTTGAAAAGATAAATTTTCGAGTTAATGAATGAATAATTTTAAAAAATTCTTTTTGTACTTTAGAACTGTAGTGAAATTTCAAAAATTATTTTTTAAACTAAACTTACAGTTTAAATAAAATTAAGATGAATTTAAAAATTATATAAAATTATTTAAATTACACATTTAAATAAAATATAGTTAAATTCAAAATTTAGATAAAATTGATCTAATTTCAGAATTTAAAAAAATTGAGGTGAATTTAAAAAATAAATAAGGCTTAGTTACATTGAATTAATTTCTTTCCTGGTTTCTGTAAAAAGATAAATTTTTGAGATACTAAGTCATTAAGTTTAAAAAAATTCTATTCGTACTTTATTCCAATGTAACTTACAAATTATTTTGTAAAACTAAATTTAAAGATTGAATACAAATTAGATAATTTTAAATGTCACCACGTAAACAAGAGTTTCAACATAAGCATAACTGTTTAGCATGAACATACTTCATTATTCCACAATTTTATTTTAAATTATAAGCATATTAGCAATTCAATAATTATTTCATTAAAAATTATTCCGTTTAAGAAATTGGATTATAACTTCAAGACCTTTAAAATTAAAAGAGTTTTTAACAAGAGAAACTGGAAATGAAAACAATTAAAATTACAGTGTAATAATTTTGTTTTAAAAGCGTACAAGTCAACTAACTATTATTAACAGAAACTAGTTTATAAATTCAAAGTCTGAATATCTGTAAAATTCATAACATTTTTCGAGTATAATCTGTCAATTCCAATTATTTAATTTTAAACGTTTTGAATTGAAATTTGAAATGCAGAATCGTAAATGTTTGTATTTGGAGACAATATAATTTTGGAGGCCATTAATATAAACCTAATATCAAGTTAGAAGTTTTACTCAAACTGAATTGTGTTTCCTTTAGAAATATTAAGGGAGACAGCATTTTAATAAAAAAACGTAAATATATTAAACTGATAGACTCAATATTAAAATGAAAATGTTAATATTTTCAGAAAGAAATATTTATCTTAACTTCATGTACCTAGATTACAGTTTTGACTTATCATATTGAATTGTAATTTTTAAATTATTTCTAATTGTCTACTGTGTTGTGAATTCAATTTAGAATAAAGCTGTAAACAATAGAATGAGCGGAATGGAACTTCGGTTTTTTGTAAAGATCTTTGAAAAGAGGTATACTATTTTTGAAAAAATAATTCTAACAACGAGATGCCAGATGATGCATTTTTCGCCTTTGAAATTTTCTTACAAGAAAGTGAAAGTTTATAAAATTCTTAATAAAAAAAAAAAAATTTATTCATAAAGAATTCACCTTGTTCCTTCAAGCCTAATATAAATAAAGTAATCCCAGAATGACAGCGTTTTACATCCGGTTCGCTATATATAGACGAAGCTTGGCTTTGGCAAACCGCAATCTTTTTTAAACGGCTCAGAAATGAATTTCTTATTTCTATAAGGCAGTCGATCAACCGTGATACAAATTCAACTAAGTTGTATTAATTTTAATAAGAAGTTTTGAAAATGACACAATTTTATTCTTATTTAAAGGATCTCGAAATTCAAAGATTTAGGATTCAAATTGCAAAAAAAGAAAAATGATTTGTTTCAAGAGAAAAAGACTCAATATGGAGTAAGTTCAAATGGAAAACATTACAAATAAAATAAGATCTATTGCCAAACCTTTAAAATCAAATGGAAGAAAATGGAATCATCTGCTATCGAAGAGTGAAGGCACATACCATATAAGAGGAACAGATTTAATGTTCTGGTATTGAAATGGGATACCGAAAGAAGAACGAAAAGTTGAAAGAAGTACGAAAGAAAATGATTAATAAGATAACTCCACTTATCTTAAGAAGATGCGGAATATAAAAAACGTAAAGAAAGAATAGTTTAAGTGGGAAATTTATCAGAGGAATAATGGGTGTTGAGTTAAAAAAGTGACGGGGAGGAAATAATTTATGAAACATATGGAAGGGACTGGTGGAAAATATAGAAAAATTAAATGAAAATCAAGTGTGAAAGTTTTTAGACCGTAACAGGGACAGGTTATATCAGATAAATTATTAATGAGGAAAAGTATAGGAAAACGTACATCCCGCGTAGAAATTGCCTCTTTATGTCTAAACTAAATATTGGCTCTTACGAGGCCGCAGCCAGATTTTCTAGCTGGAACAACCTAGGCTTTCCCACTCCTGGCCTTCAACAGGATATTGTCGTGTGCTACTTAAATTTAATTATTTTTTATACTAACGTGCGGAGTATAGCTAAGAATTGAACGCCAATAAAAATACGAGACAAGGTGGATAAAATGTATTTTAAATTTGGATTAATATTTTTCTTGTTGAAATCAAAAATTTCTGGTCATAGATTATGGCAATATGCTAGTTACACTTTTTTGCTATTGTAAACATAGCATCACAATTCAGCTACTTGTTCAGTATATAAGAATTTCATAGATCCTTTTTTTTAGATGGTGCTTTGGATCATGTACAACCGCATGGCCCGAATCACGAGCTGACAAGTATCCATCCTTTTTATATTCCTCCAAGAAACGTAATTATTATCCAGAAAATGATAAACAACGTACATGTACCGGACCAACTGGCTATTGGAACTCTCCGTCGTGTGCCAGACGATTTTGTTCCCGAAGATGATAATGAACCATACGGAAACGTTTTTGTAATAATTGATGAACACAATAGTTTCCATGCACGTCCTGTAAACACCACTCGGAGAGATAACCACAATAATAATAGTGGGATACATAATGGAAATAATAATCGTTGGACTCATGCTGCTAATGAAGTTCCACAATACATGGCTTATATATCAAGACCACCTCGTAATGGTTTGGCTGCTACACTTTACCCCATAGACGAGGAGGATCACGCGCATGGTGTCCCTCACGTTCATTATATGGCTTCTCCTAACGTTCATGTTGTCGGAGATTTATCACATTTACCTCATCAATGAATTGGTTTCACGTCAACCTCAAGGTAGTGGCGTACCATGATTCCATCTAAAATGCCATAAACATTTTAATGATTACTCACTTTCAGCATGCTTGTTTCACAACAATATTTTGCATTAAAGTTTGTTATTCATTAGAAAATAAAAGGTAAATTTGAAGAATCTCTTGTATTTTTTGGTCTTCAAGTTTGTAATTACCATTAAATTAAACCTTACCATTAAATTGAACAAATGTAGGTGAGTTCAAGAGCTGAGTACTATTCACACATTTAAAAAATTATAATGAATTAAACAAATAAATCAATTAAGCAAATATAATAGTGATTAGCACCAAAAACTTGCCAAACACATTTTTTTACTCATAAGTTTATTTGTAAACTCACCGTACAAACTTAGTGAAGTGATGTGTAAAAAATTATATTTTATTCGTATTCTATAGTTTATGCTGAGGAGAAATGTCGTGTTTCAACTTGGTTCTGAGAATCTTCGAGTCGGAATAAAATTGACTGAAAATAATTTTTTATTACGAGAAATATAAGTATCAAAGTTGACGGGGGTTGCGTAGCCAAAAAATATCAGTTTCTTTTTTCAAAACAAGAAAAATGGATAAATTTTTACGTGAATTCGAAGAAATTTCTCTACGTAATGACAAATAATAATCACTTTTCATTAATCTTTTTTTCGCGTTCTTTGAATTATATACAGAAGATAATTCTATGCATCAAAATTATTTGAAACTATGCATCCAATATTGCTTTCTGGTTTTATTTCCTTCATTATGCATGAAGAAATAACAGAATTTACACACTACATTCCCTACTTCCATATCCAACCTGATATACCTTTGAGAATAATAGTTCCATCCTGAGGCAAGGAATGCAATTGTTCTGCAATCCATCGTTCTAAAATCTTGAACAGCTACACAGTGTACAAGAGTTTCCACCTCAAACGCAGTGCGTTCTGTTTTAATGTATATATACAACCTTGCTTTTCAGGTGGTCTATTAGTGCACGCAAATCATTTGAGATGTTAACCATGTGCCGATAATGCCTTTGTGATTGCTCTACACAACTGAATTCGAGTAAATCATAATGAAAATTCCTATTAATGCCCTACAGTTTTTCTGGTTTATCGCTGTTCACATCATCGTTATACACGCCCAGATAAGGCTCCAATAAAACGGTAATTAATGTACCTGGATGTACCTGATTCTTTCTGGCGGCCATGTCTAGAGTATAAATTTGTTCCCCGTGTTCCAGACTTTCGAGGGGAGTTCATTAAGGCGGAGCTGCTGTTTGCTACCATTTCGATAGCAGCTATTTTAACAGCCGAAAGCAATCTATTTAAATATATTGAACGTTTTTCATCTGCTAGATTCTGCTTATTTATTCTTGTGGCTAGCTCTGGGTACTTAGGTAAGAAGGGTCGATGATGTTCTCTCTTCACACTTTGCATACATTTCTATACCAATATAATATAAAGGAGCATAATATTTCTGTTCAATAGTAAGTTAATTACAATCGCGTTATTGCTGCTAAGACTCTGCGTTTGCCTCTGGTTGTATTAGTTGTGATTTTGCAGGTTTGCACCATCAGTGATCTAGTAATAAAGTAACACCTCGAGTAAAATTCGGCACTCCATGACTGCGTTTTGTAAATTTCTCATTTTAAGATGATTTTATTTCGCCTGGTATTTTTTTTGTATGTATATAACAATTATGAGGACTTTTCGGTCTTGAGCGGGAAGGCTCAAAAATATTTACAATCCGTAGCGTCGTAGATTACGATTCGCTGCCACCCCTTTTAGTGAGGTTTCTACAGTCCAGAGATCTTCATTTTCTCCCTTTAGGCTGATTCTGGTTTGTTTTTTGGTTCCGTTTGGTTTCAAGGACATCTACATACTCAGGGCTCGTTCCTGGTGAGGGTGAATCACGGGCGAATTACGGAAAATTCATATTCAAAAGGTAAATGCGCTCAATTGAAGCACCAACAATACTAATTTTATAGGCGAATTGACCATAAAATCTCCAAATAGATAGGCAATTCGGCCCAATTTGTCGTACTCTTGAGAATATAATCTTTTATCTCAATATCGTTGAGGGTTATTCTTAGTATACAACCTAAGGATAGACCCAGGGCGAAATGACTACAAAGTCCGTCAGTGGACAGGCATTTCCGCCAAATATATCTAACATGAGATATATACAATTATTAAAGCCTGTAAATTTCTGAATATCGTTTGAGGTTTATTGGAAACCCCCCTCCCTGCTACCGCAGTACCGTTCCGTCCGCCAATTAACCAGGAATTAGTCATCCCTTATCGGCCTCAAGTTCGTTGGTTCGAATTCAACTCGTGGAAGATTTCGCGCCTAAGGAGAATGGTCTACAAGTTGGAAGGAAGGAAGAAAGTGAGGAGAAGGAACAACTGCGAAGCAGACATCTTCGATCTCTCCCTTGACCACAGAGATTCTTAGTATTATTCTATGCGTTAATTTCTTTGTCTCTTTCCTCCCGTTCTTCGAGAGTGAGTCCCTGCATGCAGTGGTCGACACGCCGAGCACGCATCTCATTAGTACGCTCTGTAAGCTCGGGGTTTCAACTATAACGTCAATTTATTTTTCATCTACTTCTGCTGATTTCCGAGGTAGGATTTTCATTCCCTTAGTGACTCAGCCGGGTATTTTATTATCTGTTCATCAGTTAATTTTAAAATTTTAATGACCCTTGGATGGATCACTATGTTAAGTGACGAGTTTTTCTTTTAATGGAGTGCCGATTCTGTGTTATCTCTTCGCCCAGCGCTTTCTAAATTTAGGGACCTATGGATTATTTAATGTTTTCTTCTCCTTCTTTTCTTGTATGTTGTGAGCACATCATGAAAAGGTCGAGGAAGAAAATCAATTGATGCTGTTCGATCTTGTGACGCGGATCATTCTAACTGTTAACTGTGAACTGTTAACTGTTAAGTGTAGTCCTTTTTCCACGCCAAATTATCCTGCAGCTCAATCTCATTGCTCGGCATTCTGAGACTGGTAGATTAGTCCTAATGTTCATCATCATAGCGAGAGGATCTTTTAGTATTTATTTCTTGATAAGAAGAAACTTCAGCAAACTTCTTTCCAAAGTTGTATTCATTTTCGCTTTTAGTATTAAACTTCGCACGATATTTCCGTTAAAGTTGTTGGTCGTCAGTGGTTAACGCTAGCCAAACCATCTTCAGCAAACACCGTTGACGTTTCTATTATTAATAATTGATTAGTTTCGGTGTTCCACTTAGTCCCTTGCCTCTTCGTGCTCTACCTGTCTGGCCTAGGAAACGTAAGCAGCAGTGCTACCGCCCACATAGCCGGCAATGGCATGAGCGGAAAGCACAAGCCCAACTGCGATGCCAACATGAGAACTCCTTCGGTAGGAACGTTATTCCTTTTTTAACTTGTTCTTGCGCTGAAATGTGCTTTCATCATAGCCAAGGACTAAGCTAATGGACTACTGTGATGAGGATGCTTAAAGTTAATTGAATAAGATGTCTGAAATCCCGGAATCGGTTTCCGGAATCGGCCTCTCTCTGCGTCTCTTCGCGTTCCAGCGGGTTCTTTGTGTATGCCCGGTGAAATTAATTTTGTTTAGAGGTTAAAATAGTAGAGTAAGGAATTTTAAAGACGTAGTGATTCCTTTAGTCTATTCATGCGCCAGAGAAAGTAAAATGATATATGATTGCCGCGTAATCGGTAGAAGGTGTAGTCAGGAGATTTATTAACATTGTCGGTGCGAGCAAGGCTAGGTTAGAACCCGTATCACTTAGCGACCCAGGGTACCAAAAGAAAATTCGTGCGATGTAAACAACTTTCCATTTTGATGATCTAAATAAATAAGTGAGTTTTAATATTCAGAGATTCTTAAACTTAATGTAATAAATTCTCTCTATAGTCTGCAAGAGCTACCCCCAGCCCCCCTTTTCTCAAGTTAGATTGAAGCTAGCGTTCCGGCGAGACGACTTACAGTGGTCTGGAATTGGAATTTACTGTTCAGAAGCGCCCACAGGTCGTATTTCTGAACCGATTTAAAAGTTTTTTTTTTAAATGCTCAGAAATTAATTTTTAAGAGAATTGTGGTTTGATTTTTAAAATTTTTTTCACAGAGCAACAATATATAAACAAATATTGTGACAAAAATTGACCATTTTAGTTTTGTGAATTTTTATCTCAAGAAAAAATGCAGATAGAAACTCACTATCAGCCGGAATTATTGCATATGCATTCATAGAACATAATTAATTTTAATAATATTGAACTTAATTATTATAAACAATTTCTATAAACAAATTATGTATAAACGAGTTTTTCTCATAGCTGAATTGATTTTTCTGAACAAAAGTGATTCACAATTGTCTTTGAAGCCATTTATATACTTTAAGCTTTATCAAATATAAACAATATAGATGGTTGATAACAATTTAGTTAAACAAGTCTCTTAATCCACCGTTTCCTCGTAGAAAAAAATGTATCTCTCGCACGCGCAAGAGAAATCATAATTTTCGTTTATATAACTGAGAGAGGTTGCGTTGAAATTATCTTTATATGATTTGCTTTTGGCGTCATTTTAAAATATCTTCTACAGGTTTGTACATTTCAATTGTTTGTATTATTATTTAAAATAAAAAATGGATACTCTCAAGGTAGGTAAGAAGGTCCTTTGTGATTTTCTTATTGCCAATGAGAGTACTGAGGTGCAAGGTTCGTTACGTTTCATGCAAACTCAGTACAATTTGGATCCTGGTCATCTAGAAATAGTAGCTAATCATTTAAATTTATATTTTTTACCTTTATTTCAGAAAAAATGGAAAGAATGTTCAAGTATGAAAAGTCAGTTTGAAAAGAGGTTCGAAAAGGGGCTAAAAACTGACTTCATTGTTACTTTTTCTGGGATAAAATCAAAAGGAGGAAGAAAAAGTTCGGATACGAAATTTGAAGATGCTTTTGCTGCCACAAATAGAGGAAAATTAATGTCCATTGAAGAGAGTTTTACGGCTGCTGAGATAAAAAATGAATTTTTACGAAGCTTACGAAAGAGTGGGAAAAAAATTGCAAATGCTATAGTCGTTCTTTTGAATTCTGACGATCCTGAAAATTTAAACATTTCAGGTAAATCTGACTTTGAATCATATGTGCCATACTCTTCAGAAGAAGCTTTAGCTTTAATGCAACAGGTCAGACTATTAAAGTAGTAATGTAATACTATTCACTTACAGGCCAAAGAAAGAAAGGCTGACATTTTTCCTTCATATGTAAATGTATTAGAGAATAAAAAAGATTGTTATCCTTCAATTATTCGAATATCAGAAGAAGGAGCCATGGTTGAGATTTAGTTTCTTATTGATCACACTATTTCACGTCTTTTTAAAGATTCGAATTTATGCCTTCCGATTTCAGAGAATAGATTAAAGATCACTTATTTGGACTTTGAAATTAAATATGGCATCGATGGACTGTCAACTAATGCACAATACAATCAGAAGTTTAATAATAACGATTTGACCAATGACTCTTTTTTCACAGCATTAACGGTGCCAATATGATTGAGGGTAAAGCACACGGGAGAAACAGTTTGGATGAATCCTGATAGTTCCTCGCCAAAACGTAGTATACCTATCATAATTAAATATGCAAAGGAAACAAAGGAATTAACGAAATCGGAAATCAGAAATATAAGACTCAAGTTCAGAAACTTAGACCCACAACAATTACTACGACTAATGGTGTGTATATAGTGACCACAGAAATAAAGCTAACTATGTTGGATGGAAAAGTAAATCTTTTTTTTTCTTTTTGAATGGTAGCGAGCAGGGTTTATCTTAATGCGACAGGGTTTTTTTAATTTGATTGTTTGATTGTCACTATGGGGTTTTGGGTATAGCTTAGAGTTTTTTAAAAGAGAGTACTATGGTTTTTATTTTATTTGATAATTCTTCGGCAGCGTTTGGTGAAACTCGGAAAATTATTCACTTTTGATTTATATATATTTTTGGTTTTGTTTAATATCGCTTCATATCAATATTTTTAGTAAGGGGCAGATGTTAGTGTTATCCAAGATGTAAGGTCCTAGCTACGGTGCTGCCATCTTTAACTTTTCGCCGTTTCTATGGCAACCACGTCCTCCGACCACATCCGCGTTATGACCACCGAACGTGATTTTCTGTTTCTCGCGTTCGCCTTCACCATCACTATAGCAATCTTACCTATAGCTGAGTCGGTCAGCTGACTCTGTGAGCCAAAAGTGTTGTGAACACTGAATTAGCTAATTATATTAAAATTAAAAAGAGCCTGAAAATATTCTATTTATTATTTTTAAATTGATTAATTTCTCTTACGCTTAAATTGAAAAGATAAATTTTCGAATTAATAACTAAATAAATTTAAAAAGAATTCTTTTTGTACTTCAGAATTCTAGTGAAATTTCAAAAATTATTTTTTAAACTACACTAACAATTTAAGTAAAACTGCAGTTG
>NC_046660.1:14234505-14247981 GCF_010883055.1 Belonocnema kinseyi
GGTAAAGACAATTTTTAAGTTTCAACTTATTTTTCTCAAAAAATAAAAGATAAAAAATTAAGCAAGTTATCAAACAAAATCAATTTAAAAACTATGGAAATCTATACACTTATTTTAAAGAAACTAAAATAAGCACAGCGTCAAGGTTGTGAACGGCGTCCGTAATTGTGGTTTAAAAAATGTAATTAGCTCAGACATTAGAACAACAATAATATTAAATTATTGTTGTTAAACGTAGGGTCTAGGTTAGGCCAAAAATACGAAATCCTAGAAAAACGAAAATAGATAATATTGAAGCGTAAAAAGACGCCACGTGTTATCACAAGTGTGGAAATAAAATAAACTAATGACTTTTTAATATAAAAAAATTCGAAAATGATCAGAATTTTAATTAGTTTTACAACAACAACAATATAATAAGGGCATATTTAACCACAGTTCTGGTTGATTTGACAAGACATTTTGTTGAGTGTATTTAAATTTTAAAAATAATAAACTGAATCTTCCGGGTCTATTTTATAATGATTTCCAAAACAAGTATAACTTTAATAAAAAATCAACTTTTAATTTCAAATTTGTTATTACGATTTTATACTAACGATTTAATATACAAAAAATTACCTTCATCTTAATACACGTAGAAAACAATATTTAAGTTATCAGAATTCTAAACTTCAGAACCTCTTTGCTACATTTTAGGACTAGTTTTAATTTCAAAATGTCTTACAGTTTTTTAATGTCAACTATTTAGAACTAAAAATTTCGTATATGAGGCTCACCAACTTTTTGGATCACCATACGTAAATACACATACCTTTGTAAAGATATTGAGTAATTTAATTTTTAAGTTACTTCAAGACCTTTTCTATTCAATCATAATGATTTTTTCATTCACTTTTAAACTTAAATTAGATTGTTACCAGTTTGGATTTTAAATGCACTATGATTTGGCGCGACCGAATATTTTGTGTTAATAGGAGCAATTTTTTAGAGACAGGGGTTGTTTTTCGAAAAGTAATTTCTGCATTTTTCGAGCGCCAAGAAGGCTTAAAATTCTGGCCCTGTTGTTTTTTTTATTTTTTCAAAATTTTTTGTTATAAGGGTGCTGTCAGAAAGTAGTTTCTTCCTAAAGTTCGAGTTTTTGAGAAAGTAAGACAGTCTAAAAATTGAGATTGGTGCCAAAGTAAAGCCCAGAATGATGGAAAAAAGAAAATATTTCAATTCCGTTGTAAAGGTGCTAGCGGAATGCACATTGTTCCTTCAAGCCTAATATAGATAAAGTAATCCCAGAATAACAGCCTTTTACATCCGGTTTATTATAGACTAAGCTTGGCTTTGGCAAGCCGCACTCTACTTTAAACGGCTTAGAAATGAATTCCTTATTCCTATAAGGCAGTCGATCAACCGTGATACAAATTCGGCAAAGTTGTATTAATTAAAATGAGAAGTTTTAAAAATTAAACAATTTTATTTTTATTTAAAGAATCTCGAAATTCAACGATTTGGGATTCAAATTGCGAAAAAATAAAAATCATTTGTTGCCGGAGAAAAAGGCTCAACATGAAGTAAGTTCAAATGGAAAGCATTACAAGTAAAAAAGTTCTTCTATCGAACCTTTAAAATCAAATAGAAGGAAATGGAAAATACAGAATAATGTTAGTGAAGTGGATAGGAAAGAGGAAGCATGAAAAGGATTGTAAAGAAAGGAGAAAAGATTTCCCGAAAGGCATAAGTTAAAAATAAATTAGTTAGCCCTTAGATGGTACATTTTCCGACGCCATTAAAAAAAAAGTACCAATAAATTAAACCTTTCAATTAAATTATACAAGTGTAGGTTAGTGCCAGGGCTGAACAGTATTTACATGTTCAAATAATTATAAAGAATTATATAAATCAATCAATTAAACAAATATAATATTGATTAGCACCAAAAACTAGTCAAACACATTTTTTTACTTTTTTTTGGCCTTCTTTAAATTGTATACAGAAGATAATTCTATTTATCAAAAGTGATTCAAACCATACATCTAATATTTCTTGCGTCAATATCTCAATGTACCGTCGTTGAATGATTTTGCTAACATGGTGTATCAGCTTTCTGGTTTTATTTCCTTTATTATGCTTGGTAAAACGACCCAATTTACACCTTACATTGCCAACATTGAGGATAATAATTCCATTCTGAGGCAAGGACTGCAATTGTTCTGCGGCCCATAGTTCTAACATCTTCCACAGCTACAGAGTGTACAAGAGTTTCCACTTCAAACGCAGTGTGTTGTGTTTATCAATACAAAGCTGCTGTTTGCTTCCATTTCGATAGCAGCTATTTCAATAACCAAAAGCAATCTGTCTTAAAATATTACGCGTTTTTTGTCTGCTAGATTCTGTTTATTTATTCCTGTTGCTAGTTCTGGGTACTTAGGTAAGAAGGATTGATGCTGCTCTCCCTTCACATTTTGGATACTTTTACATGCCGAAATATTATAAGGGAGCATAACATTTCTGTTCATATAGTCCGTCAATTACAATCGACTTCTTGCTGCTGAAATTCTGCGTCTGTTTCTGGTTGTATTAGACCACCTACCTCAAAAAGACGTGGTGATGCTGAAACACTAAAAGGTCGAAGTAGAATATCAATTGTTGTTATTTGATCATGTGACGCGGCTAATTCTAACTGTTATCTGTTAACTGTCGTCCTTTTTGCACGCTAAATTATCCTGCAGCTTAATCTCATTTCTCGGTATTCTGAGATGGGTGGATTAGTCCTGATGGTCTTTATGAAAGCTAGAGGATCTTTTAGTGTGAATTTTTTTATAAGAAGATACTTTGCAGCAAACTACTTCCTGAAGTTGCATTCATTTTTGCTTTGTGTTCCAAACTTCGCAAGATATTTCCGTTCAGGTTGTTGGCCGTAAGAGGATAACGCTAGACAAAGCATCTTCACCAGGCACGTCATGAGTGAAAAGCACAAGCCTTACTGCGACGCCAACATGAGAACTCCTTCAGTAGGGACGTTATTATCTTTTTTTAACTTGTTCTTGCGTTAAAATGGGTTTTCATAATAGCCAAGGACTAAGCCAAGTGAATACTGTGATGAGGATGCTAAAAGTTAATTGAATAAGATGTCTGAAATCTTTTGCGATTATGTTGTAGGTACAAAATTAGGAGTATGGTGTAGTTTTAAGTACGTATTTTACCGCTGTTATCCTTACACAGCGGCTGCGCGTATTAGGGCTGTCAACAGTCGCCTCTAGGTGATTATTTACAGCAAACATCTGCCACTCCGCAGTTTATTATTTGCTTGCTTTTTTAAGGAATGGAGAATTTTCTGCAATGCGACAGATATTTAATCAAACTGCTTTCCGATCTGCCGCTAGAACACTATTCACTTCGAAATATTTCAAAAGTTTAGTGTATCTTGCTTGCGCAATTTTCGCATTACTGTCCCTTTTCAGGATCTCCAGTTTGGCTCTGCCCTACTCCCTTGCTTTCCCTTACTTCTTCTTATTTCTTCATCCACATCACTCCCTGTCCACTACCATCCAAGATCCATCTTACACACTCATCCACACTCTACTGTCCCTTTTCCTCTCCTATACATCTCTCTAATACATGTACCCTTGACTCCATATCATATGCACATACTCTGCATAAATTCTCCTCTTCATCCATCCGAAATCTGCATGCTCTCACTCCTTCTCTTATTCTGAACCGTACAACCCTACTCCATTTTTCTTCCTTTTTTATTTTTTGCAGATATTCTGGTTCCGTCAAACCTTTAACCATCATATACCATCTATTGTATCTCGAATCTATAATCTTTGTCCATCTCTCTTCTCCTTGTTTAACAAATAGCTCTAACTCTATGTACTGCTACTTTATAACCCTTTTTCGAATATTACACACCCTTCTCATTTTTCTCCTTTCTTCCTCCCATTTGGAATTTCCCACATTACCTATCGCTTCATCGTTCCGAATTTCGCCGAAACATGCTTGTGCAATTCTACTTCCCTCTCCCCTTTATAGCTTCTCTTTAAACCTCCAGGCTCTCTTAATTTGTCCAGCAACCATATTTTCTCTTCATAACTGTTCTTTTAACATATTTCCTGGGAAACTCCAGCTAACCTCCATCAACCACCTCAGAAATCGCTAATGCATGTTCTCTACTTTTCTATGTTCCTTCCATCCCGAGATCTCCACACCATAACACAACACCGCCCACACCAACGCATCAAACAACTAGACCCTCAGTCTCCAATCGTTCTTGAATCTTCTCTTTCCTATACCCCATACTTGGCCCATTACTTCACTCGCACATTCAATTGTTTTCCTCACCTGCATCTCGTTTCCCCCTCCTGCCTCAAACAAAAAACCTAGTTAACAGAACTCCTCCACGATTTCCGCTTTTTGTCCGTTCATCTTCCAAACGTAATTTATTTTGCTCTTTCTATTTCTGAAACACATCACCTTTGTCTTATCTATGTTCACTGTGAGCTTTTTTGTTCCCACATACTCTTCGAAGATTTTCATCATTATGTTCATCCCCTTCTCATTATCTACTAATAGAACTACATTGTCCGCGTTTGCTAGAGAGTATAGTTTGCTACTACCAAAAACTGTTCCTCCTTTCCCTTTCTCGTTTGGCTGCTCCTCAAAGTCTGCCAGTAGGATACTAAATAGTAACGGACTCAACGGGCACCCTTGCGTTAGACATCGGCCTGTACAGAAAACCTGCCCTTTTTTCTTTCCTACTTTCACCCTAATCCTGGTTTCAGTAAAAATTTCCTTTATCCTCTTCACCAACTTTTCCTCTACACCCCTCTCTTTGATTGCCTGCCATATTGCTTTTCTATTCACTGAGTCAAACGCTGCTTTGAATTCTTTGAACAATGCGACTAGGTTTCCTTTCTTTCTCCACAAATTTTTGTTAACTTAATATTTAAGTACGTAGATGTTTTCTATAGTTTCCATCCCTTTCCTAAAACCCGTCTGATTATGTGGGATACTTTCTTTTGGTTCTACCTGACTCGCCAACCTTTTTCTTAAGATTTCTACATATACTTTATAGCTGACTGACATGAAAGTGATCCCTCTGTATCCCTCTATCTTCTTTGCTTCCCCTTTCTTGACAAGCGGTACCACCAGTCCCATCGTCCACTCTTCCGGCTAACCTTCCCCTTTCCAAACCTTGTTTCAGATTTTCCGCATCCCATCCCTATTTCCTTCTCCTCAAAAATTCATCGCTTCGTTCTCCATCCCACCTTCTCCTGTCGCCTTGTTTGTTTTTAACCTATTAATTACCTCATCCACTTCTTCTCTTGTTATCTCGTTTCCTTTCACTATTTCTTCTTGGATTGTCCTACACTTTTTCCCTTCGATCTTTTTTTGCTCTCCCCTTAATAGACCCTTAAAATAATTCGTCCATTTCTCCATTTCTATTTCTTCATTAACTCCCTTCCTTTCCCCTCTATCCCTATTTATCACATCTCACACCCTACTTTCTTTAATCGCTTTTTCTACTTTTGCTTCATATTCTTCCTTTGCCCTTTGTCTTTTTATTTCCAGCATCTTCTCATGTTCTTTTTTCCTTCTGTTATACTCCTCCTTCTCCATTTCCCCTCTTCTCCATTTGCTCAAAACACTCTTTCATTCTCTCTTTACGCTCCCAGCATTCCTTGTCCCACCAGCCTCTTTTCCCCTGCTTTTTCTTCATTAGTACCCAGCTAAACCTTTGCCTTTTCAATGGACTCCTACAACCTTTCAATTTACGAGTCTATTCCCCCCTCTCTTTCATACCTAACCTTCTCCTTTTTCGTCCTTTGTTTGAACTCTTTTTATTTATCAACCGCCCCAGACTCCCATTTTCGTGTTTCTTTCGCACCCTTTTCCCTTTCTTCCTCTGCCGCGCTTACTGGCGCCTATTCTTAGTGTATCTATGACCGGGAAGTGCTCAGGCCCTATCGCATTCCCTACCTTCTCACTTCCTATCATATGTTGCATTCTTTCTTCAGCCAAGATGTAGTCTATTTCTGTTGCTCCCTTTCCTATAAATGTGATCTCCCCTTCCTCATCTCCTTTCATGTTGCAATTGCCTATAAACCATATTGTTTCTCGTATCATGACTAGTAATTTACTCCCTTGCCCGCCTGTCTCTCTGTTTGGAGTTTCTAATGAATGCCTCCTTTCCTTGATCCCATAACCCTGCCCCTTGATCTCAAGTCCATGCATTTAAGTCCCCTCCTATTAAAACCAATTCTTCCTTTTTTTCTCCATCCACCTCCTCATTACTCTCCAGCCTTCCTTTTCTCCTCTTCTTCTGCATACACACACTACCGCTATTTCTACTTTCCCAATCATAATTTTTCTTATCATTGTTCCATTCTTTTCCTTTATGTCCCCATCTTTTTTCCCTTTTACTGCTAATTCTTTTTTCACCCCTGACACAATGCCGCCCATACCTCTCCCTTTAACGTGTTCTTTTCTCGCTTTTTGCATTGCCCACGCATAACCTATCGGTAACGGCTATCTTATTCCCGCCGACATAATCACTAAAATTACGAACTGTCTGACAGTTGTAAACGTGGAGTGTTATCCGGTCACCAGGATAACTGTGATCACACTCTAGGACACTAGGGGGGGTGGGGGGCTGACCGAAACCAGAGTCCAAATACGTGCGGCACGATAGGTTAGTTCAGCGCTAGCGACGTTGCTGGGCAACCTGACACAAGCATGACTTACGAACTCTGTCTACTCAGGCGTGACAGCTGGATTAGTGGCATCCGTCTTCCGGCTTGGTTTCCCACCTGAGACACCCACGGTCTAGTCGTGTTTAGCGGTAGGCACGCGAAATTTGGAAAACTTAGTTACAAAATGGCATCCAACTAGAGGGCTGTCAGCTGCGAGAGAGTGGGGGATTAAATAACGAATTTTCGGAGAGAAAGCGAAGAGAGGTACACCCAAACTGTTTTCTTATTGTTTATGTAGATCATAAGTGGTATTGGATATTATTTCGGTGTACCGAACACTTAACCCGCCGCCCCCCAGACTGAAAGGAGAGGTAATAACGAAACATTTTAGTGGGTCAATATAGGATAATTCAAAAACTATGGTTAAGTCAAGAGTATTGTGAAGGGCGGAGAAATTTGAAATTTAAAAAAAATTCTTGGACATAAGAAAAGTTACCGGTAATATAACTAATATTCCCGGAGAATTGTAGAAAATAAAATAAAAAGAATTTACGCAGGTTCTTGAGTAATTTTCCGGCAATATTAAGAGTTAAAAAATCAGCTTCGATATTTCCGACAACGGGTCTAGAAAATGTTGGGAATTTTCCCGTAATCATCAGTATACCGAGGTAGGTGTCCTAAAAATCAAGTGATATTATTAAATATTAGAAATTTTTCAGCGTTTGTTTAGATTTTTGTTCTAGGCAACGGATTCTAAATTAGCAAAGAGCAATGGATTAATGCGATTCAGGGGCGGGAGATGCAATGCTAGAGAAGAATCGATAAAACCCAGATTTACTGGAGAACCCAGAATTTAGCGCGACGCCGGATACAGTGGAAGCTACGTCAGAAAAGTCGTTCTAGGGACACGACAGGTAATTTGGGGCCAGTCTTGACGCAGTAGTAGCGCAGTTATCAGGTTGGGCAAATGACCTAACTGGGACGTCTCGCGGGCCATTTTAAGAAAACTTACGAGATACAAGAATAGCAGGTAGTATTGAACAAAGGGACCGATGAGATGGCGCGAGGTCCCCCGAAAGTTAAAAAGCAGCGATCGGGTCTACCAACCGTGCATTATGTTGAAAACCACTACCCATGGACACCGACATTGGCCAGGGAAGAAGGTGGACCAGGCTTTAAGGGGTGCGTTATCACCAACCAACACCCACGTTTATAGCAGAGACATGTGGAAGGGAAACGGGGCTATTATACTACGCACTGACGCAAAGACACTGATACCTCAAAAAGAACAGGGAGCAATTAGGAGGTCTGAAGGCCACATTAGGGCTCAGGGATTACCGACACGAAACCGGTTAAACCAAGCATCGGTACTGTTGAGACGTAGCATTATGACACCCTGGGATCTACGGTTCAAGCGAAATATTACCCACCAACCATAAAACGCCCTAACATGTGCTCCTTTAGCAACGACCTGGCAGCAAACTTTTACCACCGCGGTTATTAGCGACACGCGCCCACAGAGCTACTGGTACAGTATCCAAACAGAAGTTTTCTGTAACCCATTAGCATTTGGCCCGGATTTTCACCTCATATTTAAAGTCGGAAGAGCAGATTCTGGAGTAGTTGGTGAAAGGGCACACAATAATCCTGTTGCAAATAGGCAACTAAGCTGACCCGAAGAATTACAGGCCAATCACTTGTATGAACACACTTTAACAAATATTCACAGCTATCCTAAATGATAGGATTGTTCGGGCAATTTAACCAGTATGGTAAGAAAGATACCGCTTTGGAAAACCAGATTTACTATCTCATCTGGAAAAAATCGTGTGACAACTAACAAGGTCACCTTTCAGAGAGGCGTCTTTCAGGGCGACATCATGAGCCAACTCCTCTTTTGTCTTACATTATTGCCACTATCTCTAGCCCTTTGCCATTACGACAGGTACTCGTGCGGCTAAGCTGGAGATTGAAAGTACTAGGTCACTCGTGTATTTTACATGGACTATCTTAAGATCTATTCTAAGAACAAAGAGCATCCACATCTAGCTGTAATGATTGTCGAACAGTATACTTAGGAAATTGGAATGTAATTTGGGTTAGATAAAGGCGACAAGGTTTATTCAAAGCGAGGAAAACATAATGGCATTCCTGAAGATCCTGTGCTCGTTAAGCTTAGATCCCTTGATATCGAGACAAGAAAGGTTATGCACATGAACAAAAGCATGCATCTTAAGTCTTCCGTTCCGCGACTATACATCTCACGCCGTCAAGGGGGTCGCGGAATATTAAGTCTTGAATGTCTTCACAACAGGATTATTCTGGGTGAAGCACATAGAGTTGCAAATGGAAGAGACACTCTACTTAAAATGGTCAGGAATCACGAAGAAGTGGGCAAAGGAGCATTTGTGTACAAAGCAGCGGAGGAGGCTGCTGAAACACTCGAACTTGACTTCAATATTAGGCGTGAGCAAAATGCATCAAATCTTATCCATCTCGAGTACTCACTTCTGAAAGCCCGGATTAAGAAAGCACAAGAGAAAAACTTTCGTGAACAGCTCCTCGATAAGAGGATGCACGGTATCTTCCACTGAAATGTCAAGGATCAGTCAATGTCTTGTGAGCTAACGTTTGCTTTCCTTAAATTGTCCGTATTGAAGTCTGGTACAGAGGGTTTCATTCTTGCATGCCAAGACGATGTCATTTCCACCTTAACATACCGTCGCCACATTTTGAGCCAAGGCATTCCCGATGATAGCTGCAGGGCGTGCCATGCACACCCCGAGCATTTAGCTCACATACTATCTAGTTGTCCAACTCACGCGGGAACGACCTACATTCAAAGGCACAATGCGGCACTAAGAGTGCTTTATTAACATCTCTGTCATTTCTACGGCATTCACCTTAATATCGCTCCTCTAAATGCTCCTAGGGAAATTGAGTCAATGGTGGAGAATGGGAAGTGCCGCATATACTGGAACTTTATATTCTCGACAATTGTTTCTGTTGCTCACTCGAGGCCTGACATGGTTCTTCTTGACTTCGAGAAGCGAACCATGTTCGTTATCGAATTTTCGGCACCAGCTGATAAAAACATCATAGCCAAGGAGAATGAAAAGAAAGAGAGGTATCGAGACCTTATAAGGGAGTTTCTAGAATTGTACCCGGAATATTCTGTTAAACTGATCGTCCTTATCATCAGCGCTCTTGGAGGTACCAAGCTTTCACTTGCTAATGGCCTAAAAAGCATCCCTGCGTGTCAACAATATGCTAGAACACTTGCGGAAAAAATGGAGAAGGCGGTTGTCCTTGGGTCACTCCGTGTTCTTAGGGTACACGAGGCTTTTGCTGGATACTCGTATTGATTCCTTTACAGACTGTAACCACCTATCTCACGGTTGTCAGACGTGGTTGTGGCTGAAATTTTGCCGGGATTTCGCTGGAAGCGGGTGAAATATTTCAGATTAGCACCCGCTCCCGGTGAAATCCTGCGGTTGTCCTTATGACAAATTTTTAATTATATATAGTTGTCTCGCAATTATATTTTTGCTTTCTGCATTCCTTTCTTTATGTTTTGGTATTAAAAAATCCCCTAAAAACTTTTTGGAATGAAAATTAAGCTATTTTGTAAAAAATTAACCTTTTGTTTAAAATTCATATTTTCATTTTGTTAAATAAACTTAAATCTTTTTCGGATAAAATTTATATATTTTTATTTAATTTATCTTCTTGAATTAAAACATCATTTGCTTTATTAGAAATTTTATTTTTTGTTGAATGAAAATTCAACTGTATGATTTAAAAATTTATCTTCTTTGCTGGTTTATTTAACTTTTTTGTCTGGAAATTTTATTTAAACCACTTTTCCGTCGAAGATTTCTAATGTTAGTTAGAAGTTTAAGTTAACTTAAGGTTTGCGGGTTTGGGTTTTTTGGGCTTGGGATATCTGAGCTTGGGGATTTTGAAATTAGGTTAGGTGGGACAGAGTTTAGTAGGCTTGGGATTTTTTGGAATTCGGTTTTCTGAGTTTTTAAACGAAATTCATTTGAATCAGTCAAAACTTGTGGCGGGCAGCGAATTTGGTCAATTTTTCCCCTACTATCAAACGTTTTCCCCTTCAGGTACCCCAATAATGCAGAAAATATCTATTTAATATACTTTAATTAAGCTTATTTTTTGATTCGTAATTAAATCCTAAACTAACACGATGTCAAGTTTCATGAATATGCTGGGATGATAAAAATACCATTCAAACAATTTCCAACACGTTTCCCGCTAAATCATATTTTCCACGTTAATCTTGAATCGAGTTTCGATCCCAATAGTATAATCGAAAACTCCTGGAAAATCTTCAAATTTATTCAAGGCT
Source organism: Belonocnema kinseyi (assembly GCF_010883055.1). Lineage (NCBI taxonomy): Eukaryota > Metazoa > Arthropoda > Insecta > Hymenoptera > Cynipidae > Belonocnema > Belonocnema kinseyi. Next base: position 14,245,561 of record NC_046660.1, read on the forward strand.
GGTTTTTACATCCTCCAGAGATTGAAGTCATAACACCGAGCTGGATAAAAAACCAAAAATACGAGAGATTTTTTATTACAGTACTGTGGTCGGATATGAATTCATTATAAACCTCGAATAAGTAGCAGTGAGATTAACATTTTGGATATATCGGTGGCCAATGCGATACCACATTTTGTGATAACTCAAACATTCCGCCTTGCAGGAGAGCAGAGATTTATGAAAAGTGTATTGATTATAATGCCGTAAATAAATAGCGACTCATCGTAGAGAAAATGTAGAGAGATTATAAAGTTTTATTTTATGCTAGAGAATAATGAAAAAATCACAAAAAATCGGGTTTCTTTATCAGACTCAATGAGAATAATTACTAAAGATTGGTAGAAAATAACATTTTCGATTTGTCGGGATATTTTCTAATGAAATTTCTACTAAAAGTAAGGTTAACTACACCATTAGGAACATAAAACTTCTTTCAGAACCTTATTTGTTCTGACTCAGAACAATTGTTAAACCTATTACACAACGTCTTTTGATGTGTAGGTCTGAGAAGCGGTTTTAGGACGTTCCAATTACGTTAATAAATCTCGTGCCCATTGGATAATCAGCGACCCCAAAAGTCATCATGTACTAATTTTTACCACGATCTGCATTAATATACCCAAATTTGTCCGCCATGTTGGATCAGCCATCTTGAATTTTGAAAATCTAACAAGGCATTTGTAATCAGCGACCTCAAAAACCCTATTGGGCACGGCCACGGAAACGGCCTGGCGCCATCTGTTAACCAAAAGTGGCAATTTCATAGAAATGAATTCCACTTGTTTGCATGCAATTGAAAATAAATACATCTATACTGAAAATAAGAGTTTAATTATTAGATAACGGGAGTGCCTGTAGAAAAGCTGATGAAATTTGAGTTAGGGAAAACAACTTTCGCTCGAGTTTATTAAACGGTTTTGTTGGAGTAGTGTTTTGAATTTCTCCTGTCTATGACAGATCTCCTATCAGAATACAAGTATCACATAAAGTATTTCACTGTTTTTTTTTTTAAAAGAAATACTTAAGCTATTTAGAAAAATTATTGTGTTAATTGGGTCAATAATATTATATTTATACGATCTATTATTTTTGTAAACGTAATGCTAGTTGCAAGATTTTGGGGTTAGGAAGTTTAATGGTCCCATAATATTTATGGAGTATATTTTATTTATATTTTAATTTTATTAAGAGTATTTTGTGAAAAAATATTGTTTAAATAATTTAAGGGTTGCTAAAAATAAGTAATAATTTATTACTTTAACGATTGTGGAATACTTGAAAATAAATTTATGTCACTTAACGATAATCCAGCAATATTTTTGCTTCAATAATTAAAAATTGATAAATCAATTTTTAAAAATATTTCATTAGACTAATAGTAAGAATTTCTAGGAAAAAAAAACAAAATTTCGAAAGAAAAATTCTTAACACAAATTAAATTTGTTTACATAATTAAAAATTAATTAATCAATCATGAAAAATTTCTTAATTCGCTCTGTTTCAAACATAGGGATATTCTGGTGTTCAAAATACACAATTCCGGATAAAAATACGATTGGCATATTCATGTTCTCTAAGATATGGTATTCAAAAAAGTTAATTCTGATCTACATTTCACAGCTAAGTGTACAATAAAAAATTTAAAAGGAAAAATCTGCATTTGAAAATATTTTTGAATAAATTTATCGATTTAGTTCCACATTGTGAGATTAAAATCCTGCAACATATGGGAAGAAGTGACAATCATCAGACCAATTTTTGACTTTTCACTATATGCACTTTTGCTTCTTAATACGTAACTTATCAGATGTCTTAGTGTTAGGCTTCATTGATCTGTATTTACGCATTTTCTATTTGCTGAGATATTTAAAAAACAACCCCTATTATGAAAATAAAAAATATTTGAAAATTAAATAATTCCAAGAATCTAGACGATTTATCCGACCTCTCAGTAATATTTTAAGGCCTCTAGGAACTACTTTTGTCACATTTATGGAACAAAGTCTCACCTTCTAAAAACTAAAACAGTAAAAAAAGTTTTAAGTCAAAAAATAACTGCGTATAGCTCTTAAAGTATGTAACAAATATATCCACCCTCACAGTAATAGTTAAAAACGCCTAAGAACCAACCTTATCATATTTCAGGATCAAAGTCTCACCCTCCATCAATTAAAACAGTAACAACTATTTTAAAATAAAATAATAAGAAGGTAAAGCTTTCCAAACATCAAAAAGATATATCCACGTTCACAGTAATATCTAAAAACCCTTGAAACCACCCCTATCACGTTCAAGGATCCAATTGTCACTTTCCATTAATTAAAACAGTAAAAAATATTTTTTTAATTCGATTTTTTATTATTACTGTGCGGTTTTGGG